>NC_090229.1:3932230-3937230 GCF_024489055.1 Chanodichthys erythropterus
AAGTAGTTTGGAAAATGGATAAAATAATAAAATAAAATAAAATAAAATAAAATAAAATAAAATAAAATAAAATAAAATAAAATAAAATAAAATAAAATAAAATAAAATAAAATAAAATAAAATAAAATAAAATAAAATAAAATGCATCTCTATGACCCAACATAGACCAAGTAGTTTGGAAAATGGATAAAACAAAATAAAATAAAATGCATCCATATGACCCTACATAGACCAAGTAGTTTGGAAAATGGATAATAAAATAAAATAAAATAAAATAAAATAAAATAAAATAAAATAAAATAAAATAAAATAAAATAAAATAAAATAAAATAAATAAAATAAAATAAAATAAAATAAAATAAAATAAAATAAAATAAAATAAAATGCATCTCTATGACCCAACATAGACCAAGTAGTTTGGAAAATGGATAAAACAAAATAAAATAAAATGCATCCCTATGACCCTACATAGACCAAGTAGTTTCAAAAATGGATAAAATAAAATAAAATAATAAAATAAAATAATAAAATAAAATAAAATAAAATAAAATAAAATAAAATAAAATAAAATAAAATAAAATAAAATAAAATAAAATAAAATAAAATAAAATAAAATGCATCTCTATGACCCAACAAAGACAAAGTAGTTTGGAAAATGGATAAAATAAAATAATAAAATAAATAAAATAAAATAACAAAATAAAATAAAATAAAATAAAATGCATTCCTATGACCCAACATAGACCAAGTAGTTTGGAAAATGGATAAAATAAAATAAAATAAAATAAAATGCATCTCTATGACCCAACATAGACCAATTAGTTTGGAAAATGGATAAAACAATAAAATAAAATAATAAAATAAAATAAAATAAAATGCATCTCTATGACCCAACATAGACCAAGTAGTTTGAAAAATGGATAAAATAAAATAAAATAATAAAATCAAATCAAATAATAAAATCAAATAAAATCAAATAAAATGCATCTCTATGACCCAACATAGACAAAGTAGTTTGAAAAATGGATCAAATAAAATAATAAAATAAAATAAAATAAAATAAAATGCATCTCTATGACCCAACAAAGACAAAGTAGTTTGGAAAATGGATAAAATAAAATAAAATAAAATAAAATCCATCCCTATGACCCTACATAGACCAAGTAGTTTGGAAAATGGATAAAATAAAATAAAATAAATAAAATAAAATAAAATAATAAAATAAAATAAAATAAAATAAAATAAAATAAAATAAAATAAAATAAAATAAAATAAAATAAAATAAAATAAAATAAAATAAAATAAAATGCATCCCTATGAGCCTACATAGACCAAGTAGTTTGGAAAATGGATAAAATAAAATAATAAAATAAATAAAATAAAATAATAAAATAAAATAAAATAAAATAAAATAAAATAAAATAAAATGCATTCCTATGACCCAACATAGACCAAGTAGTTTGGAAAATGGATAAAATAAAATAATAAAATAAATAAAATAAAATAAAATAAAATAAAATAAAATAAAATAAAATAAAATAAAATAAAATAAAATAAAATCCATCCCTATGACCCTACATAGACCAAGTAGTTTGGAAAATGGATAAAATAAAATAATAAAATAAAATAAAATAAAATGCATTCCTATGACCCAACATAGACCAAGTAGTTTGGAAAATGGATAAAATAAAATAAAATGCATCCCTATGACCCTACATAAACCAAGTAGTTTGGAAAATGGATAAAATAATAAATAAAATAAAATAAAATAATAAAATAAAATAAAATAATAAAATAAAATAAAATAAAATAAAATAAAATAAAATAAAATAAAATAAAATAAAATAAAATAAAATAAAATGCATTCCTATGACCCAACATAGACCAAGTAGTTTGGAAAATGGATAAAATAAAATAATAAAATAAATAAAATAAAATAATAAAGGATGAACAGCATACTAAGAAACTACTACTGTTTCTGCAATATCTATAAATGACAGAAATAGCATGCATTCTACTTTTTAAATAATCTTAAACAGCATGCAGTATGCATCAATAAAAATTCCACACAGCAGTATGCTGAATACTGATTACTATTTTTAAAAATATTACATGAAAAAGAATGCAGTATACAACAATTCACAGATAAATAATGTATAATAAACACCACAATATTGCATAAAAAATAAGAATAGTCCATTTTGATTTCATGGTGACATTAATTAAAAACAAAACAAGCTTTTTTTAACACAATTTTGTGCAAAAATGTTTTGACTTTTAGCAATCCAATCAAATAATGAACGGTTGATATGATTTCCGGTTCGTCACACAGAAAATGGAGGGTCAAGCTGAGTGTGTTGCATCATGGGATACAGTCTCCCACACATTTTGTAGCACTAATGCAAAAATAAAATAAATAAAAAAATGCAATCAGTTTCTGCTGAAACCAACTTAAATATTCAGCACTTGCTCAAAGCCAATCGGTGAACTAGTTGTTCAGGCGACAAGTTGATGTTGAGATTATGTACATTAGCAGAGCCCGTGTAAACATGAGCCGAGCCGAAGCGCGTTCACGATCCAGTCCCTGATCGATGGTTTGGGAGTGGCGCTCTGGATGACACAGCTGCATTAAAATGAGACGGAGGTCATAAATGTAATCTGGGCTGGATCCAGCAGTCAGTGTCAGACGTCCATTAGTGGGGCGAACGCAAGGTCACCCGCACAAAACCAGTCCAATCAGCTAATGAAAAGAGGGGGAAGGAAGAGGAGGAGGAGGAAGACAGCAGCGGAGGAGAGGATAATCAATCTGAGTGTTGCAGCGCTGGATGAAGGGACAGTTTGTACAGTGACATAGACGCCTCTAAACCAATCCTGAACCGGTCTGGACTGGATCAAACACCGAAAGCAGGAGCTGTCAGATGGGAAAAAGCCGCATCACAGAAATCTTGTGCGATATTCTGTTCACATGATGCTTATTTCCCCCGTTCCTGAACATTCACGAACAATATGATGCATCATTAGCAGCAGGTTTGATGTCATTAAAACATTATTGTTCTTGCGTCTCTCGTGATCAATTATGATTGACTGATTCAGCAGCACTGAATTACAATTAAAATGTCAGTTTGTTTCTCACATAAAACTATCATATGATTTCAGAGACTAAGAGTTATTAACTATTGAATTTAACTAAAGGTTAACTGAATAAAAATATAAAAAACTTAAACTTGTTTTACTCCAGTTAGTTGCAAAGGCAACATTTCTCATTGCTTTTAGTTTAAGTTGACAAAAATGTATAAAAACTATATAGAAATATTAAAAATAATTATTATTGATATATTGATATATTATATATTTAGTATATTTATGAACTAAAACAGAAAATATATAAAAACTATAGACATATTAAAACAAATTATAAAAAAGGCAATCATAACAAAATTCCTAAAACTTTAAATGAAATAAAAATATATAGACATATTAACACAAAAAACATGAAAAAATAAAAAAATAAAAACAAATTCAAAATATATTTAAAATATTAATGAACAAACACAAAAATAAAAACTATATATTTATAAAAAACTAATAAAAAATGACAAAAACACAAAAATACCTCAAATTAAAAACTAATTTAAAATATTATTAAAAACTATAATAGTATATTAATGAACTAAAACAATGTATATATAGACATTTAAAAAATAATACTTATGACAAAAACACAACAAAATTACTAAAACTGTAATTGAAATTAAAATATAAAAAGTAACTGAAAATATGAATAAAACTATAAGAGTATATTAATAAACTAAAACAAAAATGAAAACTATATAGACATATTTTTTTTTAACTAATAAAAATGACAAAAACACACAAAACCCCCCAAAAATGTTACTTAAAATCAAAATGAAAAAAGAAAATATAACACTAAAAACTAATTCAAAATATTATTAAAAACTAAGAGTATATTAATAAACTAATGAAAACTACATAGACATATTAACACAAAAAATATACCTAAAATCAACATGAAAAAATAAAAACAAATTCAAAATATTATTAAAAACTATAAGAGTATATTAATAAACTAAAACAAAAATGAAAAATATATAGACATATTTTTAAAAAAAATAAAAATGACAAAAACACAAAAAATATACCTAAAATCAAAATATAAAAAATATAAAAATAAAAACTAATTTAAAATATTATTAAAAACTACAACAATATATTACTGAAACTAAAGCAAAAATGAAAAACTATAGACATTTAAAAAACTAATAGAAATCACAAAAATTATAAAAAATAAAAACTAATTCAAAATATGAATACAAACAAATAAACTAAAACAAAAATGAATAAAAACTATAATGACATTTTAAAAAAACTAATAAAAATGACACAAATGTTAACTAAAATTCATGTAAAAAATTAAATATTTATAAAAAAATATAATAGTGTATGGACGACTGTAAGGATTGCTTTAATAGTGCTTTTTTTTGCCCGGTTATGATCACTATGAAACGTCACTGTGTAGAAAAAAGCAGTGTGAAGAGTCTGCGTTGTGGAGCGACAGCGGGTCAGTAAACAGTGACAGAAGTTCACATGCACAGAGCTGCGATATATACGTGACATGAGTTTATATGTGTGATGAAGTGACCAGAAGAGCTCGGAGAGCATCCGTCTGACAGACAGCGCTGGACACGCACCGCCGCCTCGTCAGACTCAACACACACAGACTCATGGGAGAGACACAACCCATCTCTACAGAACAACAACAATCTGCATAATAAATGTCAGCTGTCTGAAATAAACGAGCAGCGATTGGCTGCACAGCTCAAGTGTGCATCAGTGTGTGTTTATGTACCTGACGGCAGATTTTGGGATGGATCCGTACAGCAACGAGCTCAAGCCTCGATATAAACCCTTCACTCCATGATGACGGACCGTCTGTGACACACAGTCCGCTGCAAAGACAACAACGTCACGCTTTAATGAGA
>NC_090229.1:3942230-3992230 GCF_024489055.1 Chanodichthys erythropterus
AAGTCAGTCACGATCAGTTCATAGACGCATCAGAAAATAAGAGCAATGACCCTCTCATCCCTCTGTTTAATTGTAATAGCTCATCCGCCAGAGAGACCATTAGCCCGGCTCTGACACACACACACACACACATACACACACACACACACACACACATACACACACACACACACACACACACACACACACACACACACACACACACACACACACACATTGGGTTTCCATGTTTTATGACTCTCTGTATAAACTGTATATTCTAAACTTTCTGCATTTTTCACTTACTATGATTTAAAAGTTGTTTTGTATGATTTATAAGCTGACAAAATTTCCCCACAAGGACAAGAATTCCAGATATTGCCATCTTTTTGTCCCCATAATGTAGGGTTTACCTGAAGACACACACACACACACACACACACAGTTTATCAGTCTCACTGGGACAAACTGAAATATATGAGCTTGTTGCACAACAACGCTGAGAGCAAAACACTACATCCATCACACTCACTGTCTCTTCTCTATTTTTCCTGTTCATTTTGTTGCTTCAGATTAACACTGCAATAAGTGTCCGCTCGTTAGCATTACTTAACTACATTAGTTAACATGAATGTTCATTTCAACATTTACTAATATATTGTATACATAATTAAGTTATCAAAAGATGTATCTGTTAATATTATTTATTAGATCCGAGTTAACATTAACAAATATTAATAGATACAGTATATATATATTGCTCATTGTTATTGTTAGTTGATGCATTATTGTAAACAATGCAAAAAAGAGATTTTCTTCAGTAATCTTGTCTTGTTTTCCATTACAAATATACAAAAATTCAAATCAAAAACTCGAAAAGCAAAATGATTTAGGATATTTAAGTCTTGTTTTCTGAAAAATTAAGTGAGTTCATGATTAAAACAAGAAAAAAAATTAATTGGGGTCAGAAAAATAAACTTCAAATGGAAAAAAAGATTATTTGTTTTAAGCAGAAACTGACTTCATTTTTAATGTTTTTGTTTCAGTAAACAAGACTTAATATATTAAGTCATTTAGCTTTTTGCATTTTGACATGAGGGTGTTTTAAAACACACACACACACACACACACACACACACACACACACACACACACACACACACACACACACACACACACACACACACAGCAGCTAATCAATAACCCCATGAGCTCCCGCTGGTCGTTTCACCCTGAAGCGTCATAAATCAAGCTAAAGGCCTTTCCAAGCGCTCGAACACGCTCACGTCTGCGTGTGGAAACAGAAACAGAGCGAACGGCAGGAAATTACCACAGACGCCACATCTGAGACCTGCCAGTGAAACACGACTGATTTACATGAAAGCAGAAATCAGTCATCGCTCTGTTTGTGTGTGTGTGTGTGTTTCTGAAATAACCTGCTTCATTTTCACATACGTCTCTGTAATATCACTATTGAAATATCAGACAAACACCTCAATCAAACACACCACATCAGTAAAACACTCTCATCATTCACCACAGGCAGAATTAGTATAGTCCTGTTCCCCATGTACTTATTACAGTAATTACAACAACTGGGTAATAAGCAGGTATTAACCCTAAACCAAGCCTTATCCCCTTTATGTTAACAAGTATTTTCTTAAATAAATACACTGTTACTACACGTACTGAAAAATAAAGTGCAGCTGCATCAACATCTCAACTTTTTCCATGTTTAAGTGCTATAACCGAGTCCCCGGTGCATCTACCAACCCAGAAAACGTGAAAAAGGACAACCCAGTAACTTTGTTTTGGTAGGACTTTCTCTGCATGCATGTGAAAAAACGAGCTGCTCAGATTTTGCTCCCCTTGTGACGTAGGAAGAGGATCTTATTATAATATTACCGCCCCTTAATCTGCATGGTTCCACCCACGGCACTGCCATTTTGTTTTTGCAACAGAATACCAGAAATAAATATATATATATATATATATATATATATATATATATATATATATATATATATATATATATATATATATATATAAAATCAGTGCTTCCCACACATAGACTTTACTTGGGTGGGCCGCCCACGTATAATAACGGCCGCCCAAGTATATTTGGAGACACATTTTTGCTTTTATTATTTTTATCCTCTTATACTTTTAGATCCACGCAAGATAATGAAACCATCCGCAATCGATAAACTAGGCGTTTCATACCTGCTCGTTACGTGTGCGTCAGAACTGTTTACTCCCGCTTACATTCCCACAGGAGCTGCATTTTGCAAAGTCACAAGGCGGCGCTGTTGCGTGTTCTACAAGCTCGCACAACAGCGCTTCAGTCTGCTTCAAAGTGATTCTCAATCAATGAAAAGTGCAGATTTATGCCAAGCGATTGCTAATGAACTCAAGTTGATGAATTATTACAAAGTCTTCTTTATGGCCTTTATATAAAATGTTTTAGACGATTGTAAGAATCTGAAGGATCAGCCTGCAATAGTACAGACATTTAAGAGTCCCGGTGTATTTCGGACTTGTTTATAATATAAGTTTTTTCTTTTTCTTTTGGGCATTATTGGTATTTTGGTTACACAAATAATTGTATTTAATTTGATTTCCATTTAATTCATAGTAAATTATTGTAGTCTCCCCCACAGGAAGAAAAGAATAAGAACATTATTTGACACATTTATTATTTATTTTATACATTTTACTAGTAAAATGTAAAAAATCTCAAGGAGAACATAGGAAAAGGTGAACCATTTAAATGCTGTAATTTTGCATAATTTACAATGCATAATAATGCATAATATTAGTATGTAATTAAATGTAATATGCTATGTAATTATACATAGCATATTAATTTTTAATAAATAAAAATACTGTTAAAAATCACACATTGTTTGTTTGTCACATGTAGTAGACCATTTTTGTGCCGTGGGTAATAGGAGGATTTTTCGCCCGGCAAGTATATTTCAAACCTGTGGGAAGCACTGTATATTATATATATATATATATATATTCGGAAACATCCAGTTTCATTCTAAAAGTTCTCTCCATCAGTGTCGACTCTGGTTTGAACAATGTAATGGGGCGTTCACACCAGATGTGACCTAGCTGGACGTTTACTTGCTTCTTTGGCGCGTGAAATTCACTTCACAACAGACACGAATTCACGTCATGAGAGGGATTTTCGCATGCGTTTCCGCACACTTCCTCTTAATAAACACATCAACTCGTCAGCGGGAAAGTAGTTGTAAAATACGCTGAATAAGCTCAATTGCCAGCTTTAGCTAGCTTGAAGTCTCAATATGTGTATATATAGCTCAAATTGAGTAAAGAGCGTTTTTTACAGCTTACCAGATGGTCCAAACTCCTCACTTACTTTCTTCCAAGCAAGATCCTTTTTATTCCTGTTTCTATAAAAGTACAAAGATGTATCGTACAAGGACGATGATTTATCCTTTACTGATGTTTCGGATTTCTGCCTCCGCTCACTACGCTGTAATCACGTCACTAGTAGAGCAAGCTCCTGATTGGTTAACGCGGCGCGAATATTCGCCAAAGTTCAGATTTTTCAACTTGCGCGATTCTCGCGAATCACACGTTACGTGCGTCAAACGTCTGAAATGCTCAATTCACGCCACGTCACTCATGCGAATCGCGCCACAGGATGTCTATTTGTGTCTTTGCATTGACTTAACATGTAAATCACTCGCGTTTAACGTTTTAATCGCATCTGGTGTAAACATACCTTAAGGCTGAACACCGTTACTGACAATCCTCATTTTGGTGGCGTGAGATTCTCCAGCTTTGTTGTTGTTGAGCTGTTAAAGCTCCGCCCTCTTCTGGAAAGCGGAGCTCATTTGCATTTAAAGTGACACACACAAAAATAGCGTGTTTTTGTTCACACCCAAATAGAGGCAAATTTGACAAGCTATAATAAATAATCTGTGGGGTATTTTGAGCTGAAACTTCACAGACACATTTTTAAGGATTCTTCGACGAATAGAAAGTTCAAAAGTACAGCATTTATTTGAAATGAAACATTTGTAACATTATAAATGTCACTTTAGATCAATTTAATGCGTCCTTGCTGAACAAAAGCATTTATTTATTTAACTTACTGACCCCAAAGTTTTAAGTTCACAGAAGACATTAAGTGATACAGGCTTTGGAGTGAGTAAATAATGACAGAATCTTGTAAAGTCGCTGTTTTAATTAGATGTGGTGATTCCCGCCGGAGGAACGTGTTTCAGGATTCTGGCGTTACATTAAAGGCCGATGACAGATGAATAATTCCTTTCATGTTTCTCGATGAAGCAAACGGCGATATCACGGCTCTATTAATACATGATGTTTGATCTGCTTGAGGGCCTCGAGCCGTAGTGAGCGACTCTCAGGTGGAGCGGACGTCACGAGGAGCTCGGAGAGACAGACACAAGCAGCAGACAGACAGGAAAACTGATTCTGAGGGAGAGACAGGCAGAAGAGGGAGTGATTGTGAATGGAGGGAAAGACGCTGATGAGCGGAGGGGACCAGAGATATGGTGACGAGCCCTCGGCCTCAGAGAGGAGACAAGCACTCACTGCACTTAATTGCAGCCTCCCGGCAGGACACACACACACACACACACACACACACACACACACACACTTACAGCAATAGCTGTATAAAAGGCTTGAGTGATGAAGAAAGCACAATAGCAGTGATTTGACGGCTTTCCATTAGACAGAAGTGCCGCAGGCAACCTCACATCTGACCCATCATGGCTGGATGAAATATCTGAACAATTTATCTGGATATTTTTGAGCCTTTTGACAGTATTTAATATACAGTGGGGTCCAAAGTTGTGAGAGCATGTTGAAAATGTCTCAAAAATAAATCTGTTTTGGAATATAATGAACACAATATTTGGACACTCAATATTTATGGTACTAATATCTGAATATTTATGTATTTGCTCTGCAATTTCAACTAAACTGTCACTCTATCAAGTATCAAAACGTTTAATATTAAAACTAAAACAGTAAAAGTCATTAAAATATTTAAGACATGTTTATCACTAAATGAACACAAGGAAGAATAATATTTAATCATTTAAGTGTTGTTATATTTTTTTAAAAATGTTTATTCCGGTGCATTTGAAGAAGAATAATATAATTTTCTTTGGTAATCAACAGCATGTCACTATGGAAGCTTGTTTCCGCCACTGAATAAAAAATAAAAAATAGTAACTGCGACTTTTTATCGCAATTCTGACTTTATATCTCGCAATTCTGACTTTATATCTCACAATTTTGACTTTATATCTCACAATTCTGACTTTATATCTCGCAATTCTGACTTTATATCTCGCAATTCTGACTTTATATCTCGCAATTCTGACTTTATAACTCACAATTCTGACTTTATATCTCGCAAGTCTGACTTTATATCTCGCAAGTCTGACTTTATATCTCGCAAGTCTGACTTTATATCTCGCAATTCTGACTTTATATCTCACAATTCTGACTTTATAACTCACAATTCTGACTTTATAACTCACAATTCTGACTTTATAACTCGCAATTCTGACTTTATATCACGCAATTCTGACTATGTCACGCAATTCTAGAAAAAAGTCAGAATTGAGTGATATAAAGTCAGAATTGTAATATAAAGTCAGAATTGCGAGATATAAAGTCAGAATTGTGATATAAAGTCAGAATTGTGAGATATAAAGTCAGAATTGTGTTATAAAGTCAGAATTGCGAGATATAGTCAGAATTGCGAGATATAAAGTCAGAATTGCGAGATATAAAGTCAAAATTGCGAGATATAAAGTCAAAATTGCGAGATATAAAGTCAGAATTGCGAGATATAAAGTCAGAATTGTGATATAAAGTCAGAATTGTGTTATAAAGTCAGAACTGCGAGATATAAAGTCAGAATTGTGTTATAAAGTCAGAACTGCGAGATATAAAGTCAGAATTGTGTTATAAAGTCAGAATTGTGAGATATAAAGTCAGAATTGCGAGATATAAAGTCAGAATTGTGTTATAAAGTCAGAATTGAGATATAAAGTCAGAATTGCGAGATATAAAGTCAGAATTGTGTTATAAAGTCAGAATTGAGATATAAAGTCAGAATTGTGAGATATAAAGTCAGAATTGTGAGATGTAAAGTCAGAATTGCGAGATATAAAGTCAGAATTGTGTTATAAAGTCAGAACTGCGAGATATAAAGTCAGAATTGTGTTATAAAGTCAGAACTGCGAGATATAAAGTCAGAATTGTGTTATAAAGTCAGAACTGCGAGATATAAAGTCAGAATTGTGTTATAAAGTCAAAACTGCGAGATATAAAGTCAGAATTGTGTTATAAAGTCAGAATTGTGAGATATAAAGTCAGAATTGCGAGATATAAAGTCAGAATTGTGTTATAAAGTCAGAATTGTGAGATATAAAGTCAGAATTGTGAGATATAAAGTCAGAATTGTGTTGTAAAATATTTAAGACATGTTTATCACTAAATGAACACAAGGAAGAATAATATTTAATCATTTAAGTGTTGTTATATTTTTTTAAAAATGTTTATTCCGGTGCATTTGAAGAAGAATAATATAATTTTCTTTGGTAATCAACAGCATGTCACTATGGAAGCTTGTTTCCGCCACTGAATAAAAAATAAAAAATAGTAACTGCGACTTTTTATCGCAATTCTGACTTTATAAAGTCTTAAAAAAGACTTAAAAAAGTCAGAATTGAGTGATATAAAGTCAGAATTGTAATATAAAGTCAGAATTGCGAGATATAAAGTCAGAATTGTGATATAAAGTCAGAATTGTGAGATATAAAGTCAGAATTGTGTTATAAAGTCAGAATTGCGAGATATAGTCAGAATTGCGAGATATAAAGTCAGAATTGCGAGATATAAAGTCAAAATTGCGAGATATAAAGTCAAAATTGCGAGATATAAAGTCAGAATTGCGAGATATAAAGTCAGAATTGTGATTTAAAATCAGAATTGTGAGATATAAAGTCAGAATTGTGTTATAAAGTCAGAATTGTGTTATAAAGTCAGAATTGCGAGATATAAAGTCAGAATTGCGACAAAGTCAGAATTGTGTTATAAAGTCAGAATTGCGAGATATAAAGTCAGAATTGTGTTATAAAGTCAGAATTGCGAGATATAAAGTCAGAATTGTGTTATAAAGTCAGAATTGTGAGATATAAAGTCAGAATTGCGAGATATAAAGTCAGAATTGTGTTATAAAGTCAGAATTGTGAGATATAAAGTCAGAACTGTGAGATGTAAAGTCAGAATTGCGAGATATAAAGTCAGAATTGTGTTATAAAGTCAGAACTGCGAGATATAAAGTCAGAATTGCGAGATATAAAGTCAGAATTGTGTTATAAAGTCAGAATTGTGAGATATAAAGTCAGAATTGTGAGATATAAAGTCAGAATTGTGTTATAAAATATTTAAGACATGTTTATCACTAAATGAACACAAGGAAGAATAATATTTAATCATTTAAGTGTTGTTATATTTTTTTAAAAATGTTTATTCCGGTGCATTTGAAGAAGAATAATATAATTTTCTTTGGTAATCAACAGCATGTCACTATGGAAGCTTGTTTCCGCCACTGAATAAAAAATAAAAAATAGTAACTGCGACTTTTTATCGCAATTCTGACTTTATATCTCGCAATTCTGACTTTATATCTCACAATTTTGACTTTATATCTCACAATTCTGACTTTATATCTCGCAATTCTGACTTTATAACTCACAATTCTGACTTTATATCTCGCAAGTCTGACTTTATATCTCGCAAGTCTGACTTTATATCTCGCAAGTCTGACTTTATATCTCGCAATTCTGACTTTATATCTCACAATTCTGACTTTATAACTCACAATTCTGACTTTATATCTCGCAAGTCTGACTTTATATCTCGCAAGTCTGACTTTATATCTCGCAAGTCTGACTTTATATCTCGCAAGTCTGACTTTATATCTCGCAAGTCTGACTTTATATCTCGCAAGTCTGACTTTATATCTCGCAATTCTGACTTTATATCTCGCAATTCTGACTTTATAACTCACAATTCTGACTTTATAACTCACAATTCTGACTTTATAACTCGCAATTCTGACTTTATATCACGCAATTCTGACTATGTCACGCAATTCTAGAAAAAAGTCAGAATTGAGTGATATAAAGTCAGAATTGTGATATAAAGTCAGAATTGTGAGATATAAAGTCAGAATTGCGAGATATAAAGTCAAAATTGCGAGATATAAAGTCAGAATTGTGATTTAAAATCAGAATTGTGAGATATAAAGTCAGAATTGTGTTATAAAGTCAGAATTGTGTTATAAAGTCAGAATTGCGAGATATAAAGTCAGAATTGCGACAAAGTCAGAATTGTGTTATAAAGTCAGAATTGCGAGATATAAAGTCAGAATTGTGTTATAAAGTCAGAATTGCGAGATATAAAGTCAGAATTGTGTTATAAAGTCAGAATTGTGAGATATAAAGTCAGAATTGCGAGATATAAAGTCAGAATTGTGTTATAAAGTCAGAATTGTGAGATATAAAGTCAGAACTGTGAGATGTAAAGTCAGAATTGCGAGATATAAAGTCAGAATTGTGTTATAAAGTCAGAACTGCGAGATATAAAGTCAGAATTGTGTTATAAAGTCAGAACTGCGAGATATAAAGTCAGAATTGTGTGATATATAGTCGCAATTGTGAAAAAAATCTTTTTTCCTCAGATTTGGACTTTATAACTCGCAAATTGCACGTTTATATCACAAATTTGTGACTTTATATTTCGCAATTCTGAGAAAAAAAGTCAGAATTCTTAGATAAAAAGTCGCAATTACCTTTTTTTTTTTTTTTTTTTTATTCAGTGGCGGAAACAAGCTTCACAGATGCTGTACATCGAGTTGAACTCAAACCCTGAATGTTCCATTAAAATCAGCCGTAACGTGAGATCCCACATGTGAACATGTCTATGGCCTCATTCTCCTGCCGGAAGGCTGTAATCTCACTACACATGTGACTATGGAAAACGGCTCTGGAATGCAGTGTGTGTGTAACGTGTGAAATGTTTCCAGGTCACTGCTGGGTTTGTGTGACAGTAGACCAGAACCGCTCTACAATACAATACAATCTGATTCCAGCAGCTGAAAGCACTCGAAAAACAACACAAACACACCGTACAGAATCCAAATACATCCTGAACTTCTAGAAATAAAAAAAGCCAAATCAACTCTATACATAGTTTACCAGTTTTAACTGATCATGTGTGCGATATTGACAAAAAAAATAATTTTCTGGGATTTTGACGATAACGATGATCAGATGATATTTTGCTGAGTGTGTTATTGTGCTGGTATCCTGGCAGGTTTAGGACTGCTGTTGACAGTTCAATTCGTTCAAACAGCTGATCATTTCAGGAACAAGGCATTTGACTTTCTTAAAGAGTGAGTCATTGAATCATTCATTCAACCAATTCATTCAAATGGACTGATTCATTCAATAACGAAACACCGCTGTGGCTTTATTAGGAACCATTTTTGTCAGTGAAACAGTGCAAAACAGGCAAAATTGTGTCTAAAATGCAAGTCATTTAATTATTATATAAAATCAAAATCGCATATGCAATCGTGCTGATATTTGGGAGGAAAAAAATGGTACACTTTGTGTAATTGCTTAACTATATCATATGATATAAATATAGCCTAAAAGAAATACTAATACAGGGGCATTTTAATGCATTTTAATAGAGCAAATCACACGTAGGGGCCAAAACACTGCTTCAGGAAGCTTCAGAGCGTAATGAATCAGTGTATCGAATCATGATTCGGATCGTGTGTGAAACCGCCAAAATGCTGAAATCACGTGACTTTGGCGCTCCGAACAGCTGATTCGATACACTGATTCATAACACTCTGAATCTTCCTTTTGAAATCGCCCATCACTATATAAGTCTTTATTTTGTTTTTTTGGCGCACCAAAAATATTCTCGTAGCTTTATAATATTAATATTGAACCACTGTACTCACATGAACTGATTTAAATATGTTTATAGTGCATTAATGGATCTTGAGAGAGGAAATGTCATTGCTCAGGCCTCACTGAGCCATCAGATTTCATCAAAAATATCTTAATTTGTGTTCTGAAGATGAACGAAGGTCTTACAGGTGTGGAACGACATGATGGTGAGTAATTAATGACATTATTTTCATTCTTGGGTGAACTAACCCTTTAAAACAGGTTTTTGTTGGTCAATGGAGCAGTCGTTTTAAGTTGCCTCAAAATAGCAACACGCCAACAATGCATCTGAACACAGGTGATTTTGAGCATGTCATGGTTGTTTGTGTCAAGACGGGCTGGTCTGAGTATTTCAGAAACTGCTGATCTACTGAGATTTTCATGCACAACCATCTCTTGCCACAAACATTTTCTTTGGGACATTATTAGTACCAACTGAGCATCGTTTTAACGCCACAGCCGACCTGAGTATTGTTGCAGACCCTTTATGACCCCACTGGACCATCTTCTGATCTACTTCCAGCAGGATAATGCGTCATGTCCCTAAGCTCAAATCATCTCAAATTGGTTTCTTGAACATGACAGTGAGTTCACTAAACTCAAATGTCCTCCACAGTCACCAGATCTCAATCCAATAGAGCAGCTTTGGGATGTGCTGGAACGGGAGATTTGCATCATGCAGATTTGTGTGATGATATCATGACAATGTTGAGCAAAATCTCTGAGGAATGTTTCCAGAACCTTGCTGAATCTATATAATGTTTTATATATATACAGATTTTATATATATACAGATTTTATATATATATATATATATATATATATATATATATATATATATATATATATATATATATATATATATATATATATAATGTTTTAATTGTCCCCAGCCACTCCAGCCTGTCATATTCTCTCCGGTAAATAAGACGTGGCATTTCCATCTGAAGGCTGGTTTGTGTAATTACAGACGGGTGGAGCACACACGAACGTATATAAAGAAAGCACAGGAGAAAAATATCACAGACATTAAAACCTGTCATTTCGTTTCAGATGAACAGTTTCCAGATGGTAGTTCGCCAATTACCCAGAGAACACCACACCGGATCCGTCACCGTTCACAAAGACAGGTAGAGGGAGAGATCGTAATGACCAAACCTACTTTATAATTGCACTGAATCTATTCTGAGACCATCATTACCATGCTTTCATGCAGCATTGCAAAAAATATGGCCTTGAGTTACTAATAGCAGCATGAGCATTGTGATAAAAGACACAGATGTGCAATAAATACTTAGGCCGCCTACTTTTACTCATAGTAATAATAATAATTATGAAGAATAAACAATAGTTCTGCCAAGTAATATAATTTTTTCACCTATTGTTTATTGGCAGCTTTGAGCATCACTCAAAACTGTTCATTTAATAATAAAATTATCAATATTAATTAAATCAAGAAATTAAGTATAACATGTTCATACCCTTTGACTACGTTTTTGAAGTCACTGACTTGTATTATCTTGTCTTTCTTTTGACAAGTGAGCACTTTGAAGGACATCATCTGTGTGACCTTGTGTAGATCTGATAATATATGGTGCATATATACACTTAATGATACCTTAAAACTTAATAATTTATCAGTTAAATATCATTGTTTGGTGGATCAACAACAGTATTCACAGGTAAAGTAACTTTTTTTTGTTTTCTTGTATAGTATCAGGTAAAATATGCTAATAAACTGCTGTAAACTATTTTCAATATGACATTATAATTATATAAATATCATATATATTGTAAATATAAAATTCATCTGTGTACTGGATATATATATGGATATTATTAAGTGCATATATACACTTAATAACTTGAAACTCAATAATTTATCAGTTAAATATCATCAATAACAGTATTCGCAGGTAAAGTAACTTTCTGTTTATTGTTTAGTATCAGGTAAAATATGCTAATAAACTTCTGTAAACTAGTTTCCAAATGACCTAGTGTATGTAAACTGCTGAAAAAGAAACTAAATATATTCATTCACTCATATTACCTGCAAAAACCAACACAAATTCAATCTTCAGTATTTTACCTTCTTTTCTGAAGCTTCTTTCGCAAGTTCAGACGAAAACAGTTCAGAAATCAGTAACTTCGGTGTTAAACTTAAATGTGTCGTGAGCTCAGTTATGGACTGACAGTGTTTAGTCTTTAGTTTTGTGATGAAATGATGTGAACTGACCTGCCAGGATGGCTTTTCCAGGATGGGTGAGTTTGGCTTTGCTCGCAGCTCCGCGTTCACGCGTCATCTTCAGTCAGACACTCACGAACGCGCAGCACTGTTTCGTCTGAGAGCAGCGCGCGATCATAGACTGATGACACGAGACTGCTCTCAGCCAACCAGCAGTCAGATATCACACAGGGGCGGGGCTTGCATCTCTCTTCTCCTCTTTCTGTCTCTCTCTCTCTCTCTCTCTCTCTCTCCGCGCCACGCCCTCGAGAAGAGAAACTCGATTCAAGGAGGATCCGAATCAAATCTCGATCTCCACCCTAACTAATCATCTGACTGACAGACAAAACTTTAGATTTTAGTTTGAAAAAAAAAAAACCTGCAGACACCATAAATAAATGTTTTAAAATTCAGAAATCAGTAACTTCGGTGTTAAACTTAAATGTGTCGTGAGCTCAGTTCTGGACTGACAGTGTTTAGTCTTTAGTTTTGTGATGAAAACTAAATTCTCAGTATTAACTAATTATTAACTATGACTTTTGCCTCAATAAACTCCAAATTACTGCTCATTAATATTTAATAAGGTAGTTATTAAGTTTAGGTATTGGGTAGGATTATGGGATGTAGAATATGGTCATGCAGAATAAGGCATTATGTGTTTTATTAGTACTATTAAACAGCCAATATCCTAATATGCATGCCAAATATAATATATATATATATATATATATATATATATATATATATATATATATATACAGTGGGTACTGGGTATGGAAAGTATTCACTCTTTGTTATATTGCAGCCATTTGCTAAAACCATTTAAGTTCATTTTTTTCCTCATTAATGTACACACAGCACCCCATATTGACAGAAAAACACAGACTTGTTGACATTTTTGCAGATTTATTAAAAAAGAAAAACTGAAATATCACATGGTCCTAAGTATTCAGACCCTTTGCTGTGACACTCATATATTTAACTCAGGTGCTGTCCATTTCTTCTGATCATCCTTGAGATGGTTCTACACCTTCATTTGAGTCCAGCTATGTTTGATTATACTGATTGGACTTGATTAGGAAAGCCACACACCTGTCTATATAAGACCTTACAGCTCACAGTGCATGTCAGAGCAAATGAGAATCATGAGGTCAAAGGAACTGCCTGAAGAGCTCAGAGACAGAATTGTGGCAAGGCACAGATCTGGCCAAGGTTACGAAAAAATTTCTGTTGCACTTAAAGTGCAAATTGCAGGTTTAACATTTTTTTCGAGATGAATATATAACCTTGTACAAAAATACCATATAAAAAGGTACTGCAGGGTTTAAAAATGTTTTGCGAGACATAAGGGCATTAATTTAGTAGATGAAGTGATGGTCTCTGTAAAAACCGCTTTTTTTTCAGCGTCGCGTCATTTTACGTCACTACAGGGAGATGTTCGCAGAGCTGTGTTGATTCAGTGCAGAATATATTGGTATTTAGCAACAGCGGCCGTGAATCGGTGTGTTTTCGGTAGTTTTTGTATTCTATTTATCATTGTAATGGTAAATTATTGTGTATGTGGAGGTTGCACAAACTTCAGCCTGTCAGGACATCGAGTCCAGAGGTTTAATAACAAGAAAAACTACGCTGCTATCTTCCGTGCCGGGGTTTGTTTTGTGCAGGTGAAGAGACGGGACTTCTTCTGCATGTGCTTCGAAAAACGCATTCATTTTAGGCTGGAGGATTATCATCCTGGCGATATGATGGAGTTCAACATTGTAATACTTCTGTAAATGATTATATTAAATTAATAAACTTACACACTATGCTTCTTCACCATTTTTTCTTGAATCAATTCAACACTGATAAATCCAAATTATGTACACATGCATACAGTCTCACACTCACACAAAACAGTTTTGAATGATGTGCTGGTAAAGTAAATACTCCAATTTCATGCATGCCATGTATGTAAACTTATATACATAAGTTCACACAACTACATAATCACGGCGTCATACATCCTCACACGATCAGTGAATGGGCACGGAATAAACTCATAACACAGAATTAATGAATGAATAAAGGATAACATGAAACACATACAGTAAGTTAACACTATATGTTTGGCCGCCAGCGGGAGACATGATCACGGATCCGTCAGAGATGCAGCTTGATGAAGACTTACGGTGCACATTTTAAGTTTTGTGTTTCATTATTACATTTGCTAACTACCAAATCAGTCGTGATGAGAAACGGCTATATCACGTAACGTTAGTGTGGACGGATATTAACGCGTGTGGCATACGCTTGATCAAGGTTTATTCGTTTCTGTTATTAGTAATCAGTTATGCCTACACCTAGATGACCAATAGCTTTGCTATTGCCTGATTCATGATAATAATCTGTACAATATTGTGATCTGAGCACATGTCGTTACCTAACGTTATATCTATAAGCTAACACCGGTCTCGTTCTCCACTGCTTCTCCTCACACAACAGCTCAATTTGTCTCTTTTGACCGTTATTCTGTTTAATTCTGGCCTGTCCCTGCTCTCTTGACCACATAGCAGGCTAATTGTATGGCTGTGATTATTTATACGATTATAAATAAGCATTTACAATTTCCTCAGCATCCGAACTGTCATTGCGATCCATTGTTTTCCTATAGTTTATATTGATCGCGTTCCCTTCAGTGACGTCACGTCCGATTTGACATTTTTCAGATGCGGAAGTAAAATTCTCTCACAAAAAACGACTCCAGAAGCCTATGTAGCATATTTATGCATGTTTTTTCAAAAAATCTATTTCATACATTATTTTTCTACACATTGAATCACTAAAGCTCTAACCTGCAATATGCCCTTTAAGGTTCCTAAGAGCACAGTGGCCTCCATAATCCTCAAATGGAAGACGTTTGGGATGACCAGAACCCTTCCTAGAGCTGAGCTATCGGGGGAGAAGAGCCTTGGTGAGAGAGGTAAAGAAGAACCCAAAGATCACTGTGGCTGAGCTCCAGAGATGCAGTCGGGAGATGGGAGAAAGTTGTAGAAAGTCAACCTTCACTGAAGCCCTCCACCAGTCGGGGCTTTATGGCAGAGTGGCCCGACGGAAGCCTCTCCTCAGTGCAAGACACATGAAAAAACACCTGAAGGACTCCAAGATGGTGAGAAATAACATTCCCTGGTCTGATGAGACCAAGATAGATCTTTTTGGCCTTAATTCTAAGCGGTATGTGTGGAGAAAACCAGGCACTGCTCATCACCTGTCCAATACAGTCCCAACAGTGAAGCATGGTGGTGGCAGCATCATGCTGTGGGGGTGCTTTTCAGCTGCAGGGACAGGACGACTGGTTGCAATCGAGGGAAAGATGAATGTGGCCAATTACAGGGATATCCTGGAAACCTTCTCCAGAGTGCTCAGGACCTCAGACTGGGCCGAAGGTTTACCTTCCAACAAGACAACGACTCTAAACACACAGCTAAAATAACGAAGGAGTGGCTTCACAACAACTCTGTGACTGTTCTTGAATGGCCCAGCCAGAGCCCTGACTTAAACCCAATTGAGCATCTCTGGAGAGACCTAAAAATGGCTGTCCACCAACGTTTACCATCCAACCTGACAGAACTGGAGAGGATCTGCAAGGAGGAATGGCAGAGGATCCCCAAATCCAGGTGTGAAAATCTTGTTGCATCTTTCCCAAAAAGACTCATGGCTGTATTAGATCAAAAGGTGCTTCTACTAAATACTGAGCAAAGGGTCTGAATACTTAGGACCATGTGATATTTCAGTTTTTCTTTTTTAATAAATCTGCAAAAATGTCAACAATTCTGTGCTTTTCTGTCAATATGGGGTGCTGTGTGTACATTAATGAGGAAAAAAATGAACTTAAATGATTTTAGCAAATGGCTGCAATATAACAAAGAGTGAAAAATTTAAGGGGGTCTGAATACTTTCCGTACCTACTGTATATGCATGTATGTGTGTGTATATATATATATATATATATATATAAATTAGAATTGTTTTTTTTTTTCATATTAAGCATTTTTGAGTACCATTAAAAATACATAAATAAAGATACAGTAATCAGTATCATGTATATAAAAAATTATGAATCCATTACTGTACTATAGGGAATATAAAATGATATTCTGGAACATAAACATTGATTCATATCTCTGCCAGTGATGATACTGAAAACAAAACTAATCCCAACTGTGTTTTTATCAGTGATTCTCCTGGTACGTTAAAATTGAGAAAGAACCCAGACGTGAATGTGCAATTACTGCAGGAAAAACACAAACACATTAAACAGGAACAACTGTGACCTGAAGAGACTGAAGAGAGAGAGAGGCAGACAGCAGCAGCAGCACATCAAATGTAAACTTTATTCCTGTCTGTGTATTTGACTCTTCAATCTAAGGAGTCGCTACACAACACTGAGCAACCCAAACATCCTCACTTTTTGTGTTTTTTGCATATTGTTTTCCTAAAAAAATTAATGTCTCTTTTTACTACAACATTACACAACAGACAGTGCATATGGCTTGCAGTAACACTGATGAACAGCGCCAGGAAAAGCCTCAATAATCATGCGCAACTAGTAAACATGTCACGGTCAGGACGATGGGTAGTGTTAAATAAACAGACGTTCGGTTATTATGCGATTTTCACATTGTACAACTGAAATTTAGTACCACTTGAAATGTAAACAAAGTTAATACTGCAGAATTAAAAAGATGAGAACGGACAAAAGAACCAAGAAAAAATCGTACCGTTCACCCTCACTAGTGTTTTAGAGTAGTATCGTTTAGGTTTAGCATCCTTCCTCTCCTCATCATCAGTGCGGTACGGTTGATCAATTCAAATGAAAACATAAGTTTACGAGCAGCTTGTTTGTCATGGACGACACGTGTATTTAAGAAGCGTTTCGTGCTGCGTGTTTGTTTGATTGATTGCTGAGATACAGTTTTCATGCTTCCTGAAAGCAGCAGTTGAGGTTCGCTATCACAGGCACACATTTCCCAGAATTCCTAGCGGGAGCGATGCACGGGACTCAAGGCTGAAGGTTAAAGCCGTACACAGGAGGAGCGTATCCGTAACCCGGGAAACCCGGCTGGGGTGTGACTGCGGTCTGACTGCCGTTCAACATCAGCTGTTGCCCTGCACACACACACACACACACACACACATTCATATTCATGAATGGAAGCATTTATCTTGATCTGTGATTGATACTACATCACCGGCTCTCAGTATCAGGGCAGTTTCTCAATGATACTGTACTGCACTGGAAACTGCATGCCATTTCAACATGTTTTCTTGCCACTAACCAATCAGATAAAAGCATGAGAACATGCTTCAGAAACAGTCTGTATCCTTGTTTATTAAAAAATTAATAATTTAATTACAATATTAATATAATAATAATAATAATAATAATAATAATTGATAATGAACTGCATCAATAAATAAATAAATAAAAAAAAATGCTTAATGCATCAATAAATGCATAAATGAATAAATCCTTAATGCATCAATAAATGCATACATAAATGCTAAATGCAAAAAAATACATCAATAAATGCTTAATGCATAAATAAACGCATAAATAAATAAATGCATCAATTAATAAAAATGCATAAATAAATAAATGCTTAATGCATCAATAAATAAATGCATCAATAAAAATGCATAAATAAATAAATGCTTAATGCATCAATAAATAAATGCATCAATAAATGCATAAATGAATAAATCCTTAATGCATCAATAAATAAATGCATCAATAAATGCATAAATAAATAAATAAATAAATGCATAAATAAATGCTTAATCCATCAATAAATAAATGCATAAATATATAAATGCTTAATGCATCAATAAATAAATGCATCAATAAATGCATAAATAAATAAATAAATAAATGCATAAATAAATGCTTAATGCATCAATAAATAAATGCATAAATAAATAAATGCTTAATCCATCAATAAATGCATAAATAAATAAATAAATGCTTAATGCATCAATAAATAAATGCATCAATAAATGCATAAATAAATAAATAAATGCTTAATGCATCAATAAATAAATGCATCAATAAATAAATAAATGCGTAAATAAATAAATAAATGAATCAATAAATAAATAAATAAATAAATAAATAAATGCTTAATCCATCAATAAATAAATGCATAAATATATAAATGCTTAATGCATCAATAAATAAATGCATCAATAAATGCATAAATAAATAAATAAATAAATGCATAAATAAATGCTTAATCCATCAATAAATAAATGCATAAATATATAAATGCTTAATGCATCAATAAATAAATGCATAAATAAATACATGCTTAATCCATCAATAAATAAATGCATAAATAAATAAATAAATGCTTAATGCATCAATAAATAAATGCATCAATAAATGCATAAATAAATAAATAAATAAATGCTTAATGCATCAATAAATAAATGCATCAATAAATGCATAAATAAATAAATAAATAAATGCTTAATGCATCAATAAATAAATGCATAAATAAATAAATGCTTAATCCATCAATGAATAAATGCATCAATAAATGCATAAATAAATAAATGCTTAATGCATCAATAAATAAATGCATAAATAAATAAATAAATGCTTAATGCATCAATAAATAAATGCATAAATAAATAAATAAATGCGTAAATAAATAAATGCATAAATAAATAAATAAATAAATAAATAAATAAATGCTTAATCCATCAATAAATAAATGCATAAATATATAAATGCTTAATGCATCAATAAATGCATAAATAAATACATTTTCTAAATATAATTTCCTATACAAATGTAATTTGCTTTGGCATACATACATACATGCATACATAGTGTATACATGGTGTAGATGATTTAAATAAGCAGGACAGACACCAGAAACATTATAAGCTGGCTTTGAAGCAACAGTTAAAAGTTATTAAAATATTGCCTATAACGAATATTATCCATAGCAATAAATTCACATGCATGATATCTGTGAATGAAATCATTATTTTTAAGAAACAGAGTCAAATGAAGAGCTCAAGTATCTGAGCACTGGGTGTTTCCGGTTATTGATGCATCATAAAAGTGAAAATGACTCTCATCAAAGCAAGGTTCTTCTCCAATGAGTTTGTTGACAGACTGTATGATGAACGTACCGTAGACTATGGAGGAGGATTCAGGAGACTCGTCTTCAGACGCTCTCTTGTTCTCGGCCTCCTGCAGTTTATCCACCTGTAACAGAGGCAGAAACATCACTGTCAAAGTGTCACCCTGTGTCCTTTCATCCAAACACATCCATTCAGCCTCTGTCTGAGCCGTTCATGCCCTTCACACTCAAACGCATATAAACCTGAGCTGACAGAACTTCACGAATCTTCTTCTAATGTGTTTACGGCATCATAATCATCATCATCATCACTACATGCAAATGACCAATAATGTCACACATGACATGCCAAAATGCTGCATGACAAAATACTCTCACATTCACTTAACGATTGTTTAAAACATTAACGTATGAATTTCTGTAAATCTGCTACAAAACAACAGCATGGACTGTGAAGCGTTAGAAAAATAAAATGACTTATAGAAACTCACATATCTAACATATATTGATCATTAGAATATGTGAAATGCTAATATAACAGCACAGTGAAATTAATGAACTCAAACTCTGTTTGTTTGTTGATGTTCCACAAACATTCTGCTGAGTGTTAAAAACTCTAAAACTGATATTTAACTTCTGTTAGAAATTTAATCTGAAACACTGAACAAACAGACATCCATCTGCTCTGATGAAACATGTATACTGAAACAAAACACGCCGAAAGTGTTCAGCCTTACATTGTTCAAACCGGAGTCGACACTGATGGAGAGACTCAGGAAGAAGTTACAACTTTTAGACGTTTCTGAATGGTTAGTGGATAAATTGATGTAGTTGCTGTGGAGTTGATTCAACTCATCCACTAGCATGTGCCGTCATGTTCATCTTTTGTGTTGAATTGACCCTCGTTTGTGAAGCAGTCCGGCGTAAAATGACGCCATTTACAAAAACAACTCTTCCTCTCCTCTAAAGCAGCCCAACATGGCCCCACCCCCTTTGTTGCACGTTCTCAGGGGCGGGGTTTATGTAAATTTTGGGGTTTGTGATGTCACTAACCCGGGAAGAAGCTTGTTTTAGTCCCTACCAGCTGTTAAAAAGTGATTTCTGTAAAAGAAAATATCTCCTTTGCATTGAACTTTGAGCGTCGTAACTTTGCAGATGTTGTTTATGATCAAACAGCAACATTACACACTAAGTTAAGTTAAAAAAGTCAAATCATAATCAACCAGCCCTTTAATAATTTTTATAAAGTAAAAAAATTGATATTGTTAGTAATATTTCAAGATGAACACTTACTGGACTGAAGCAACTTAGATTTACTTGATTATACATTTATCTTCTTCTTTTTTTTTTTTTTAGAAAAATCATGTTAAAAATCATGAGTATCAAATATGATCATCAGGCTTTTGAAGAAGGATTATTTGTTAATCTCTCAATCATCATGGCATTGCATTATACAGGGATGCAAACAGGTAAGGAGGAAAAAAGGTGAGAACATTTCGCTGCGCATGTAATTTTTTTTAAAGCTTTACATGCTCATTTGTAGTTACTTACAGGGTAATAATATAAAAATACATGTAAAAATAATCCCTTAAATGTTCAAAACTTTAACATATTGTTGCAACATTTGACCAAAAATCAACATTTGGTTAAAATCTCATGTAATAAATAATGAAATGCTATGCAGGATACCCTTGATTGGATCTATGCAAATCCCACAGGTGACCTATTTTGATCTCAAAAAAGGTTTGCATCTATGATTATAGGTTTTAAAACTACAGAGCTTTGATCATAAAACTAAGCATTTAAATGTCATGTTACTAAGACATATTATTGGTAGATATTGATATTTATATGCATTTTATGCAAGTATCTGTTCTGATTTACATTACAAGCTATCAAAACGTCATCAACTTTTTGTCCATATAAATATCAGCATCTGCACCAAATTGCATGTTTGTTTTTTTTTTGCATATTCATATATATCATATTGTATGAGCCATAAAATTTATCAAATAAGATACTCAACAAAAACACATGATTTAGATTTTCTCTAAAGGTTCAAAAAACAGTTCTGTTTAAAAAAACAAACATTTTCTGACAATTATTTCACATGTCAGGCTTTCCCAAGTTAAATCTAAGAGTGACTTTGTTGCCATCTGCAGGTCAAACTGACATACTGCAGCTTTAAAGAGAGTCTAGATGCACCAGACATCCAATTGATGAATAATCAATTCAGTTTGGGAAGATCATCTTTGTTACAGCTGTAAAAAATTACCGTTGTATGAGGACTGACGCACTACTCCAGCGATCCATATTATAATAATTAGCCTCTTTCTCACAAACACCCACACACAAAAACAAACAAACAGGCTCATTAAAGCTACAAGAGCAGTGCATTGTGGGTAATCAAGCAAACTATTCAGGAACCTGTTATAAAAGAGTGCAGCATCTGTACTCTACATGCGCTAATATCTAATACAGAGAGAGACGGACAGAACGGGTCAGAGACCTTCACCTGCCTGGCTAATTCATCCACCTGTAGAGGAGGGAAACTCAATATCATTCAGTCATACCGACAGATCATTTACAGCTGCATCAGAAATGAGGTAACATTTGACCCTCTAGTGGTTAAAAAACAAAACTGCATATATTTTGAAGATTTTGTGCAGCTGAATGTGTATCTTTCTCATATCTAAAAAGAGTAAATTATCTAACTGCTTATAAAACATTCACTAGGCTTAATGTATATATAAAGTTACTGTAGCTTTAAAACTGACTGAAGTAAGTTGTTTCTCTTTTCTTCAGTGATTCTGCTTGTTAACAGCAGGTGTTCATCACTAATGCACAATCATCACTTAATTAATTGCTTAACTTTTTACTCTGAGCAGAGTTGATTTAACTCTGGAGATTTTGCTGTGCATTAATAGACATGGTACTTCCTTGAAAATAAATTCGAGCAACCATAATGAAATGCGCTTCACAGTAGATAATGCTTTACAGTGAACTCTGTTAGACAGATACATATGGCAGTTTATCTGTTTAATAAAACACTTTACTCACTTGTTCAGTAATAAAAACACCTTGACTAATGTTATACAGTGAGTGGACTTACAATAAAAGTATATGAGCCGTTAAGGATGTTCCATCTGGGTTTGAGACGGTGTGTTTGTGTCTCATACGCACCTTGCTCAGGTACTCCCTCATCACCTGAATGAAGTAAGGCATGGCTGAATCCATGAGGCCGTGTCTCCAGGCCAGCTCTAAGACCACGTCAGGAGCCAGAAGATCATACGAGCTGAAGAGACACGCGGCGAAACACTCCCGCTTCCCCTCTTCAACAAACCAGCGCAAGAGATCCTGAGCCTGAGCGCCGTCCTGAGACTCGGCCGCGAACTGCATCGCATCCTGACACAGACACACACGGGGAAATGTGTCACGTTCGGACATAAATGCTGGGATAATTATGGTTAAATAAAATTTGGTAACACTTAAGTACAGGGAATAATTCTCACTTTTAACTAGTTGCTTCTTAGCTTGCATATTAGTACTTATAAAGCACGTTTTAATGCCTTATTCTGCTTATTCTACATCCCTTAATCCCAATACCTAAACTATTAATAAGCTGTAAATGAGGAGTTTATTGAGACAAAAGTTGTAGTTAGTAGTGAATGTGTGTTCCCTATACTGAAGTTTTACCTACAATTCTGTTAAAAAAAAAGAAAGTCATATAGTTTTGAAGTAAATGATGATATAATTATACAAAAAAAGGTCAGAAATAGTCATTAAATTAGTTGCACATTTATTTATGAATATATATATATTTTTTAAAGTAACTAAATTACATGCACATTTTTTTAAATTAAACATTATTATTTAAAAAAAATCATTAATAAAGACTTTTTGGGTGAATTATTCCTTTACAAGCACAAAAAGAACAAGAAGAGAATGGAAAATAGTCACTAAATTAATTGAACATTTTTTAATGAAAACAAACCATAAAAAAAGCAAATTTGAATGAGAATAAATTTTAAAAATTATTAATGAAGACAGAATTTTCATTTCTGAGTAAATTATTGATCTATAGTCACAAAGCAAAAAAAAGATGGTGGATGATGGAATTTAATTTATTATTTAAATGATCATTAATATAATTATTAAAAAAATATTTAATAAAATATAAAAGACTAAACAAATAAATAACAATAAAAATAAAATAATAATGAAATTAATAATCATAAAACCTAGTGTATTGCAGCATTAATATGTATAATATCAATTAAAAGTATAAATGTGCATATATATATATATATATATATATATATATAGAGAGAGAGAGAGAGAGAGAGAGAGAGAGAGAGAAATATAAATATATATATGAATGCATTTTATATATGTTCTTGTTTGTATGTTTATTTGTTTTTGTTTTGCTTTAGAGAGAAATAGTTATTACAGTTAACTGAAACTAAAATTAAAACCACAAAAAATGCATTGCTTAAAATTAAACTTGTTTTATTTCAGCTAGTTGGCAAAGCAACATTTCTAATTTTCATTTAGTTTAACTGAAATAAAAATGAATAAAAAACATATAGACATATTTATGAAAAACTAAAACTTATAAAAATGACAAAAACACAGCAAAATGCAAAATTTAAATAAAATTTTGAAATATAAAAATAGCACACACACACAATCATTTTCCATGTATATATATAATTCCCTGTGGGAGTGATGTGACTGTGTTTGTACCTTGTAAAGCTTGTCTTTCTTGCACAGCTGGATGCTCTGGGCCCAGCGCTGGTTGCTCTTGTAGAGATACGCAGCGATGCGTCTGAACTCAATGAGCTCGTGTGTCTCCAGCCTCTGAGCCAAACCGATGGAGTCGAAGTTATCGTACGCGTCGATGGAGGCGCGCAAACCCTGAGGACGGCAGAGGAACACGCTTCAGATCATTTTCACTGCTGTATGTCAAAGAGATGAAGAACATGTACCTGATAGTCCTCCTCCTCCGTCAGCAGGTTGTTGAGCGCTTCGTTCACGGCTCTGTTATTGTGGATCTGCACTGATCTGAGGTACGGTTTCACCAGCCGCAACTGATTCACCTGCAAACACAGAAATAAACAGAAAATAAAGCTGAAATGTTCTGTTAACAGAAATAAAGCTGAAATAAAATAAAATATAAATATTTCATGAAAAACTTAAATGAAAATCAGAAACGCTGCCTTAGGAACTGAAATAAAACAAGTTGAAATACTACTAAAGTTACTTATTAAAATTAAATGAAAGCAAAATAGAAATATTAAAAATGACAAAAGCTCAAGTAAAATTACTAAAAGATAAACTAAAATTAAAATGATTTATGTTTAACTTTTTTTTAACTTAAAAGTAATTCAAAATAATAATTCAATAACATAAATAATACTAAAATAACACAGCATGCATATATATATATATATATATATATATATAAACACAAACATATAAATACACATATATATATTTCATGACTCTACAAGTTTGATTCAACCAACATATGAGTAAAATACTTTATATATTTTTAAAAATATTTTAGATATGAGGGAAGAACAAAACATTAAACTTGGTAAAGGCATTATTCATGTAAAAAATGTTTTTTTGGGGAAAAAGCAATCACTGACTACAGCATCATCAGTTATTAATATTGCATTGGTTCTCTCTTGTTTTTGCATCTGTTCATAAATTCTTAGTATGACAGCCTCGCCAAAAATTATGTCCCACAATCTGCCATGTTTCATTGCGTTACAATCACAAATAAAACAATCAATTGCAAGCACAACTACGCAATATGCTTAAAAAATCTTTAATAATATTTGAATAAAGGTGAAGATGTCAATTTTTTCTAGGCTGTACTTCACTTATGGCCACTACTGTGTGTATACTGTACACACACACACTCAAACACACACACACACACACACACACACACACACACTCAAACACACACACACACACACACACACACACACACACACACACACACACACACACACACACACACACTCACGTACCTTGCTGAAGTAGCTGACGGCTCTGCCGTGGTCCAGTCGAGGAGCGAGAACAGACAGCAGATCATTGAGAAGCAGCGGTTTATAGTCCAAATAAAACTGCAGAGATTTATAATACAGCTCCACATTCGCCACCTTCATGAGAGAGACGAGTGAACAGAAGAAAAATACACAATTATAAAGATCACAGACACAAACAAAAGCTCAGATGTGTCTCCTCTAGCCCTTGTGCACTCCTCGTTTGGGAAGTACACTCAGGGACACCAGGCAGCAAAATGTAATTTTATAACAAAATGTATATTTTTTTAAACAAATGGGGTTTTTTTTATGTTTTTACTCCACATTTGTGCAGTTTTTGGAGGATTTATCATATTTTTTTACATTTATATAAAGAAATAAAAAAAAATTTAAATACGTTTTTACACAAAAACAGCTTTTTATGATATAATTCACTTTATAAAAGACCCGCATTTCTAACTTTCATTCATGGGGATAACATGGATAATCTGACATGGTTTAGTGTGAGATTTTTGCCCAGCTTTTGGAAAATGCAGTTTTAAAAGTAAGAAAAATAATCACTTTATCCAGTAGATGGCAGCAGAGCTCCACTATTTGCTATTTGACTGACTGAAAAACATCTTTTCACAAGTTTTTTCAGTTGGATTCATATATAAATATTATTAAATCACAATTATAACAATAAAAGCTACTTTTTGTCAAAGTTTAGCATTTTTTTTACTGAAAAAAATCAGTAAATCAGTAAACCAAATTTTTCAATATTGTTACATTATGATGAGAAAATGGACAAAATTCATCCTCAAAATCAACATTATTGAAAAACTTATTTTTTTCAGTACAAAAAAGCAAAAAGTAACTTTTATTGTTATAATTGTGATGTCATAATATTTAGATATGAATCGAACTGAAAAATACTTGTGAAAAGATGTCTTTCAGTCAGTCAAATAGCAAATAGTGGAGCTCTGCTGCCATCTACTGGATAAAGTGATTATTTTTCTTACTTTTAAAACTGCATTTTCCAAAAGATGGGCAAAAATCTTACACTAAACCATGTCAAATTATCCATGTTATCCCCATGAATGAAAGTTAGAAATGTGGGTCTTTTATAAAGTGAATTTTACATAAAAATCTACTCAATAAAATATTTATTTATTTATATAAATTAAAGAAATATGATAAATCCTCCAAAAACTGCACAGATATGAAGTAAAAACATTAATAAACAGAGTAAAATTACATTTGTTTTTTTGTTTTTTTTAAAAAAACAATTATTTTCTTAAAAATTACATTTTGTTTCCTGGGGTCTCTGGAGACCCCAAAGACCCTGAGTGTGACTTTTTTTTTTACACTAACATAAAAACATGATATCACTCCAAATTTTTTTTTATTTGTAGATCTAGAGAGTGTTAACAACTGTATAAAGTTTCAAGTCACTTGGAAAAAGAGAACATTTATTTTAATTTTTAGAAAATGTTGTTTGGGGTCTAAAAAGACCCCATAGACCCTATAAGTAAAGTTTCTCAGATGTGTCTCCTCTAGAGTTTCAGTAGAGATCTCAATGTCTCAAACTGCAATCAGCTCAATGCATGCTTCAAACAACTCAAGCATTTCTCATCAGATTCTACAGCTCTTCAATCTATACATTTTTTACATTCCCTGGAATTCAAACACATGACCGTGACGTTGCTGTTATTTGATCTGCAGGATTATTTTATGCATCACCTTGCTGATGAGCTCTTTGAAGGAAGCGTCTCTCCAGGCGTCTGTGGGGTGCGTCATCATCGTCAAGATGGCGTTGTCATACTCCTCGTATTTATCATACAGGAGCACAAGCTCCGCCCACAGATGGGCCTGTTCAGCCGCTCGTAACACCTGACCAATCACAAGACAGCAAATCATAAACACAGCTGACATGAAGTACACAAAGCATGACTTCCCAACACAATTCATTGTCTTAATCATTGCAAATGTTGTGATTAACAAAAACAGAGATGTAGTTAAAAGTAATTTCTTGTATTTTATGTCATGCCACAAAACTTCAACAGAATAAATCACCAGATCAACCAACACTCCCTGACAGCAACATAGTGTCGGCCCACATCTGGTCCAGGTGTAATCCAGGCTGATATATATCAGGCGAATATATATCTCGTCGAGGTGAAAAGCTGTCTCGAGTTACTGCCATGACGGAGTGTGAGGGTGAAATTAGGACAGAATATGCCACTGCTACGTTTACATTACGCCTCCACTGTCATTTTTGCTTTTTATAGAAATAAAAATAATTGAATTCAGTTGGATAACGGTCGCTTCAAACCAATCCAGCTCATCTAACATGAGCAGTACATAGTGCAGCAGGAATCAGAGTTCACTGATCATGTGACGAGAGTGACGAGATGCCCGACAAGACCATGGTGGCGCATTCGTTGCACAACAGAGCCTAAAAGCATAGGACAAATGTCTGCTCTCTATTCAGAGTAAGCTATTGAAAAATAGAAAGCGAAAGTAAAACGCGAACGCGCATTCAAACACGATTTCAATACCTCGCATTTTGAAAGCGGCTCTCTGATGCATGTAAATATCTCTAAATATGAAAGCGATCTCAGGCCGGGCTGTGTGGTTATAATCATCTCTCAGCTCTGAATCATGATTGAAGAAAAATTTGGTCTCTAATTGCACTTTGAATATTGAGAGAGTACTTTGATTATGGTTGTACGTTTTGTTTGCAACTGTGTTATTCATTTGTAATGTTTTTTTTTTGTCACATCTTTACCAGTAAAGGTGCCCTAGAATTAAAAATTTAATTTATCTTGGCACTGTTGAATAACAAGACTTCAGTACATGGGAATAACATACAGTGAGTCTCAAACTCCATTGTTTCCTACTTCTTATGTAAATCTCATTTGTTTAAAAGACATCCGAAGAACAGAGAACAGGCGGATCTCAACATAACACCATCTGTTACGTAACAGTCTGGATCATTAATATGTATGACCCCAATATTTGCATATGCCAGCCCATGTTCAAGGCATTAGACAAGGGCAGCCAGTATTAACGTCTGGATCTGTGCACAGCTGAATCATCAGACTAGGTAAGCAAGCAAGAACAATAGTGAAAAATGGCAGATGGAGCAATAATAACTGACATGATCCATGATATCATGATATTTTTAGTGATATTTGTAAATTGTCTTTCTAAATGTTTCGTTACCATGTTGCTAATGTACTGTTAAATGTGGTTAAAGTTACCATAGTTTCTTACTGTATTCATGGAGACAAGACTGACGTTATTTTCATTTTTAAACACTTGCAGTCTGTATAATTCATAAACACAACTTCATTCTTTATAAATTTCTCCAACAGTGTAGCATTAGCCGTTAGCCACAGAGCACAGCCTCAAATTCATTCAGAATCAAATGTAAACATAAAAATAAACACTGTACTTACGCGATTAGACATGTTGCATGATGAACACTTTGTAAAGATCCATTTTGAGGGTTATATTAGCTGTAAACTTTGTTTATGCGCTGTTTAAGGCAAGCGCAAGCTCCGGGGTCGGAGAGCACGCAATTTAAAGGGACCGCAACCTGAATCGGCGCATTTCTAATTAGGCCAAAAAATGTATAAAAAAAAATCTATGGGGTATTTTGAGCTGAAACTTCACAGACACATTCAGGGGACACCTTAGACTTATATTACATCTTATAAAAAAACATTCAATGGCACCTTTAAGCAATATTTGCCCCCTAAATTGATTTTCCAGTGCAAATTTTTACCTTTATGAATAACTTTAGAAAATAATGTTTTAAATAAAAATGTTCAATAGAGAAATATGCAATGGTAAAACTTTTAAATATTAAACTAAAACCGCCAGTAGGTGGCAGCGAATCACTGTTTTATGAGTGAGTCATTGAATCATTCATTTAGTAACGAACAAGTGTCTGTGTATGAATCATTGACTCATGATTCGTTCAAAGCTGCAGAATTGTTCGCGAAACAGACGATGTGTTGTAGTTCTGCTGTGGTCGTTAGAACTATTATTTCATTGCAAAATAGAGTAAATATGACAGTACTGTGTTTAAAATGTACGTTTTGTTTTTTGACCTGTTGTATAATAATGTCACGTTTGCAGTCATGTGGATATTTGGGAACAATTGCATTCTTGCTCATCATTAAATACGAGAACTCACACAAGGTATGTTTTTGTATCGAAGAAAGTTTGAGTTTTAAATCGAAATTAATCGATTATCTGTGTCTATATTTGTTCTTCAGGCGAGTAAGTGCTAAATCCCAACTTTTACAAAGGTGCATTGTCGAGAATGACAGTAATTTAGCGCGATTTAAGGCAGCAGATTTGGCACGCAATCTATCATATGCATGCTGCTTGTGTGGATACAGTCATTTTTGACTGCAAATGATGAGGTAATCTGATTAAATGTACTGGATTTACAGCATTTTGGCAGTTAGAAATACATGCTCGATTTTAATATTATTTTAATTTAGAATTAAATGAACTACTCAGCATTTGTTCGCGTACCCCCTTTTGTCAACTCACGTACCCCAGTTTGGGAACCACTGATCTAGTGCAATATTAAATCACAAAAAAGAAACAAATAAGAAATTTCCAAAAAAAAAAATACAAAAATGTGCTGATGTGATGTCTGGATACTAATTAGCATTTTGAAAGTATTGCTTTGAAAGTTTTTTAATTTATGCATTTATCCAAAGTGACTTGGATTGCATTCAAGGTTTCCATTTGATCAGTTCATGGGAATCAAACTCATAATCTTGCTCTAATATTTCAGCTACACGACTATTTTTTCAGCTCACGCTTTGAGAAGCGCGTCAGAGAGAACATACCTTAGGGATGTTGACTCGAGACCAGAAGAGCTCCAGATGTTCTCTCATCCTCTGGGGTTTGTATTTGGAGTAGAGGATGGCCAGCTCCGTGAACATGCCCATGTGAGCGCGCTCCAGCCCTAACGCCGCCTCCAACAGCACGATCAGCTCCTCGAAATACCCACGATCCTGAGACAGACAGAGAGAAGACGTCAAGAAACCTGCACCGATGTGATCCAGACTGACGGAGATTGTGATGAAGGTCGTTCACCTGATAGTAGTTAATGAGTTCCTCCAGTTCATCAGCATGAGTGACGATGTGAAGGCCGGAGATCTGCGCTAACCGGAACTCCTCTCCATCCACACACGCAAAACACACCTAACACCAAAGTAAACGATGTATAGTGACTTCAGTGAGAACAGGCTGGGATATATGGCAATATGGGAAGAAAATAATAGCGCAACTTCCTTTTCACGCCATCTTTTGTGACAATCTCACCTCTTTCCAGGTGCGTGTGCAGCTGGCCTTGCGTGCGCTGTCAACGGCCGCCTGAAACTCTCCGAGGTGAACGAGCGTGGACGCCAGACGAGCGAAATTAGACACGTTATTAAAGAGCAGACGGGCGGCTTCAAACATGCACTCTTCATAACACCTCTCGCCAACCTACAGAGAGAAACACGTTACTGAACACACTGATGATAATACATGTGATGCTCTCAACTGATAGATCTCAAAGTACACGCTCGGCTATTGTGATTATATGTGTACAATAATGTTGAGTTTCAAGATATAATAGAATAATAGATGGACAATATGTAGATAATACATAGAGAAAAGTAGGTCTTATTTTATATAATATATGTATACTTTATTATATTATAAATTTATGATATAATTATAATATAATTAATGTAAATATTTGTAATATTACTACAGATAAATGTTTTATATACATTTATATTTCATTTTAAAAATTATATATATATATATATATATATATATATATATATATATATATATATATATATAGTACAGTCCAAAAGTTTGGAAAGTTTGAAAGAAGTTTCGTCTGCTCACCAAGGCTACATTTATTTAATTAAAAATACAGTAAAAAACAGTAATATTGTGAAATATTATTACAATTTAAAATAACTGTGTACTATTTAAATATATTTGACAAAGTAATTTATTCCTGTGATCAAAGCTGAATTGTCAGCATCGTTACTCCAGTCTTCAGTGTCACATGATCCTTCAGAAATCATTCTGATATGCTGATCTGCTGCTCAAGAAACATTTATGATTATTTTCAATGTTGAAAACAGTTGTGTACTTTTTTTTTCAGGATTCCTTGATGAATAGAAAGTTCAAAAGAGCAGCATTTATCTGAAATACAAAGCTTCTGTAGCATATACTATATATTATATATATATATTCATCAAATAATCCTGAAAAAAAATATTGTGCACAAATATTTTGTACAATTGTACACATTAAATGTTTCTTGAGCAGCAGATCAGCATATTAGAATGATTTCTGAAGGATCATGTGACACTGAAGACTGGAGTAATGATGCTGAAAATTCAGCTTTGATCACAGGAATAAATTACTTTGTCAAATATATTTAAATAGTACACAGTTATTTTAAATTGTAATAATATTTCACAATATTACTGTTTTTACTGTATTTTTAATTAAGTAAATGTAGCCTTGGTGAGCAGATGAAACTTCTTTTAAAAATATAAAAAATCTTGGTGGTTCCAAACTTTTGGACTGTACTGTATATATATATATATGTACTTTAATATATTATAATTTATGATATAATTATAACATAATTTAAGATCTTATTACTTTCAATTTAAATAGTGTGTAATGGCATCCTAAACAAGAAGTATGATAATGTTTATATATGTTACTATAGATGTATATATATATATGTACTTCAATATATTATAGTTTATGATATAATATAATTATAATATAATTTAATATACATATATTTAATATTACAACAGATAAATGTATTATTATATATTTATTATAAATAAAAATATATATACCGTACTGTAATATTACCTAATATTAATAAAGAAATATTGAATTTGTTTCTTACTTATTAATTCAGATATTACTGTTACTTTAAACAGTGTGTGTGTATATATATATATATATATATATATATATATATATATATATATATATATATATATATATATATATATATATACAATTTTATGATATAATATTGTTATAATACAATTGTAAATATATTTAATATTACTTATTAATATAAAATATGTTTATTTAATATTAAAATTATGTAATAAAATTATTTAATATTACTACATATAAATTTATTATATATTTTTTTAAATAAATATAAATATATACTGTAATATTAATTAATATTACTTAATATATATTTAATATGTTTGTTATTAATTCAGATATTATTACTTATACTTTAAACAGTGTGTGATGGCATGATAAACAAGAAATATGATCATGTTCATATGTATTACTGGAGATGTATTTAATACTTTATATTTGATAATAACATATCATAGATTTATATTTACCAACAATATATATATATATATATATATATATATATATATATATATATATATATATATATATATATATATATACTTTAATATATTATAATTTTGATATAATATAATTATAATATAATTTAATGCAAATATATTTAATATTACTACAGAAAAATGTATTACATATTTATTTTTCATACTGTATGTTATGATTATAAATATTATTACTTATATATAAAAACATTTTTAATGAGATTCTGACCGAGAAACAGGATAATGTTAAAATCATGTTTATAGGCTAGTTATTGCAAACAAAAACTCATTTTCTGTTTCAAGAACTTTTATTTTGGTGCATCACTAGATTGCATGTGTAAATTAGGTACTTGTTGTATGTGAGCATTGTTGGGGCCGTTGATAAAGTCCTCCAGCTCTGTGAGACGGTTTGTTTTAGCCAGAGCGAAGATGAGCTCCGTCTCGATGTAAGACTCTCTGGCTTTCTTTCTCGCCATTTGAAGAAACTTCACCAAATCCTCCCAGTTACCTATTAAAACAGATATTATATTATATTATTACTTCACAATAGGGAAGAAAAGACTGTCACAGCTTCAGTTTCATGCTTTAAGGTGTTTTTAGGACAGATCATCTCTCACCGTTTTTACTGGCGGCATCAACCACCTCCATGTACGCCGACGGTTCTCCTGCTTTGATGTAAGAGTCGATGGCCTCTTTGACCAGAGCCCGCTGAAGCTGAGCCTGAGCGAGCTGACTCCACACCGAGCTCTCGCCGCAGCGCTCCGCAAACTCATACGCCCGGTCCAGATTCCCGATGTGCTCGATCAGAACCTGTGCGCAACACCAAACATAACGTCGATCCAGACGCTTGTGTGTCTGTGTGACAGTGTATCGCTGTGTACCTGTATCGCTGAGGTGTTGACGTCAAACTTCTTGAAGATGGAGAACGCCTCTTCATACAGCTCGTTGCTGATGGCGATGTTAGCGATGTCAGGAGCGTCGTAATTGTCCAGACGGTTGATGTACTCCATGACCCGCGTACGGTCCGCTTTTATGGCCGTCAGTATCAGCAGGTTCTGCAGGTTTCTGATGCATAAAGACACATTTTAATAATATAATATGCTTTACAATATTTACATGTGTTCCTTATTTGTAAGCAGCTTTGCATAAAAGCATCTGCTAAATGAACACAAGTCATTATACTTTTTTACATAAAATAAAATAAAATCAAATAAAAACAAATGAGGAATAAAAGTCATTACAAAATAAATAAAATAAAATAAAATAAAATAAAATAAAATAAAATAAAATATTGCTCCTATTATAATCAACAATATAATATAATAATATATTTACATGTATTCATTTAGCAGATGCTTTTATTCATAGCACATACAAATTAGGAATAAAAGTCATAAAATAAAATAAAAATATTGCTCCAATTATATTGAACAATATAATATAAAAATATATTTACATTTATTAATTTAGCAGATGCTTATATACATAGCAATTACAACTTAGGAATAAAAGTCATTATCTAATAAAATAAAATAAAATAAAATAAAAGTTCCCATTATTATCAACAATATAATATAATAATATATTTACATTTATTCATTTAGCAGATGTTTTTATTCATAGCACATACAAATGCGGAATACGATAATAAAATAAAATAAAATAAAATAAAATAAAATAAAATAAAATAAAATAAAATAAAATAAAATAAAATAAAATAAAATAAAATAAAATAAAATAAAATAAAATAAAATAAAATAAAAATATTGCTCCCATTATAATCAATAATATAATATAATAATATATTTACTTGTATTCATTTAGCAGATGCTTTTATTCATAGCATTTACAAATTGGGAATAAAAGTCATTATAAAATAAAATAAAATAAAATAAAATAAAATAAAATAAAATAAAATAAAATAAAATAAAATAAAATAAAATAAAATAAAATAAAATAAAATAATAAAATAATAAATAAAAAAGTTCCCATTATTATCAACAATATAATATAATAATATATTTACATTGATTAATTTAGCAGATATTTTTATTCATAGCACATACAAATGAGGAATAAAATTCATTATAAAATAAAATAAAATAAAATAAAATAAAAGTTCCCATTATTATCAACAATATAATATAATAATATATTTACATTTATTCATTTAGCAGATGTTTTTATTCATAGCACATACAAATGCGGAATACGATAATAAAATAAAATAAAATAAAATAAAATAAAATAAAATAAAATAAAATAAAATAAAATAAAATAAAATAAAATAAAATAAAAATATTGCTCCCATTATAATCAATAATATAATATAATAATATATTTACTTGTATTCATTTAGCAGATGCTTTTATTCATAGCATTTACAAATTGGGAATAAAAGTCATTATAAAATAAAATAAAATAAAATAAAATAAAACAAAATAAAATAAAATAAAATAAAATAAAATAAAATAAAATAAAATAAAATAAAATAAAATAAAATAAAATAAAATAAAATAAAATAAAATAAAATAAAATAAAATAAAATAAAATAATAAAATAAAATAAATAAAAAAGTTCCCATTATTATCAACAATATAATATAATAATATATTTACATTGATTAATTTAGCAGATATTTTTATTCATAGCACATACAAATGAGGAATAAAATTCATTATAAAATAAAATAAAATAATAAAATAAAACAAAACAAAACAAAACACTGGTCCCATTATAATCAACAACATAATATAATAATATATTTACATTTATTCATTTTGCAAATGCTTTTATTTTACAGCACTTACAACTGAGGAATACAACGAAGTGAATAATCATAATTCAATATAATGAAATACATAGCATAATATAGCAACGTAATATATTCACATTTATTAATTTAGCAGATGCGTTTATTCAAAGGTACCTACAAATGAAGAATACAAAAATATAATATAATATAATATAATATAATATAATATAATATAATATAATATAATATAATATAATATAATATAATATAATATAATATAATATAATATAATATAATATAATATAATATAATATTCCTGTCAGTTCGGAATTTGTCAGTATTTCTCAAACCACAAATATTTAATTTAACGTATAATATATTTTTGCTATGTATTTTATTCATTATATATTTAATTGTGACCATTACATCAAATTTCAGTTTGTCTCCAGCATAACATTAGTCACTTCCTGTGTGGACTGACCTGTGTTCACTAAATATGGAGTTCTCCAGAACTATCTTCTCCAGGAGCTCTATGAGCTCATTGGGCAGATCTGCCGTCATAAACGCCTTCACCGTCACAGACACTTCCTCCGGATCCTGCGTCTCAGGTAGAGCGGTCTGAACCACCTGTGCGCACAATCCTCATCATCACTATGTGAAATAATCACATGCTGGTGACGTTTGCTGATGTTGGGGGTGGGACTCTTACCTGGTCGATCAGTGGCCGTCTGAAGGGGTTCGTCTCCAGCAAAACCCCAGCCCAGAGATCTGGATCTTTCCGCCGCACCAGGTACCGCGACTCGCTTTTAAACAAGGAGTTTTCATTGCACACCTACAAGAGAGTTATGCGTTATAAAGGACACTATAAAGAACACTAGAGTTTCCTGCTGGATGGATCTGAACCTGTATGAGCTCCAGGTCACACTGGCCTCTCTCATAGGCCACGAAGGCCAGGTGCGGGTCTCTCTTCTCGCAGTAACGGCCCACGGTGACGCTGTCGTAGTGCAGGTTCTCTCGGAGGAAGCGCTCAGGACTGTTGTTACTGTCTATGTAGATCTTCGCCAAGGCATTGTGGGTAGCAGGTTCTTCACAGCCCTCCTGAACACGAGACTCCAGCCAGGACAAGAGCAGCTTCAGTCTGGAGACAACCAGTCAATATATGTATTAGGACTGGGTAATATAGATTTAAAAATAAATAAATACATAAATACATTTTCTTTCTGATGACTCTTATGATTTTTGATATGTATTTGCTCTGAAATAAGAGCAATTTTGAACTCTTAAAAGAGTGATTTATTTTATATATACCTTTTTTATTTTAGATTAGATTCATTTTATAACAATATATGCAATTTTATATTTTATATTTAGTAGATTAATTTATATTAATTTATATGTATTTTTATATTTTAGACAGTACATTAATTTTATATTAATATATACATTTTATATTTGGTAAATTCACTTTATATTAACATACAAATTTTTATATTTTAGATATATTAGATCCATTTTATATTTAATATATACAATTTAATATTTTAGATATATTACATTCATTTTATATTAATATATCAATTTTTATATTTTAGATATATTAGTTTCATTTCATATTAATATATACAATTTTATATTTTAGATATATTACATTTACTTTATATTAATATATGCATTTTTATATTTTAGATGTATTAGATTCATTTTATATTAATATATACATTTTATATTTGGTAAATTCACTTTATATTAATATATGCATTTTTATATTTTAGATATATTAGATTCATTTCATATTAATATATACAATTTTATATTTTAGATATATTACATTTACTTTATATTAATATATGCATTTTTATATTTTAGATATATTAGATTCATTTTATATTAATATAAATTTTTTTTATATTTTAGATATATTACAATCATTTCATATTAATATATACAATTTTATATTTGAGATATATCACATTTACTTTATATTAATATATGCATTTTATATTTGGTAAATTCACTTTATATTAATATATGCATTTTTATATTTTAGATATATTAGATTCATTTTATATTAATATATACATTTTATATTGGTAAATTCACTTTATATTAGTATATACAATTTTATATTTTAGCTATATTAGATTCATTTCATATTAATATATACAATTTTATATTTTAGATATATTACATTCACTTTATATTAATATATGCATTTTTATATTTTAGATATATTAGATTCATTTTATATTAATATATACATTTTTATATTTTAGATATAGTACATCCATTTTATAGTAATATATACATTTTTTATATTTTAGATATATTACATACATTTCATGTTAATATATACAATTTTATATTTTAGATATATTAGATTCATTTTATATTAATATATACATTTTTATATTTTAGACATAGTACATTCATTTTATATTAATATATGAATTTTTATATTTTTCATATAGTGCATCCATTTTATATATATATATATATATATATATATATATATATATATATATATATATATATATATATATATATATATATAAAATGGATGCACTTTCATATTTTATATAAAAGTTTTATATATATATATATATATATATATATATATATTTATTTATTTATTTATTTATTTTTTTACATATAGAACATTCATTTTATATTAACATATACATTTTTATATTTTAGATATAGTACATCCATTTTATATTAATATGTACATTAATTTTATACTGATATATACATTTTTTATATTTTAGATATAGTAGATTCATTTTACATTAATATATAAATTTTTATGTAGTAGATTTAGATCTTATAAAGTAGATTGAAAATGTAAAATGCAAGAAATACAGTATATATATCTATCTAGCTAAAAATAATAAAGGGATGTTTTTAATTTGTGAGTTGTGATCGAATATTTATGATGCATTGGTAATATACAATTTCTAATTTATCTAAATACTATATTTAAATACTGTTTAACTGTTTAAATACTCATAATTCTAAGTTATATTATATTATATATATTTTATATGATGATATATATTTAATATATTATAAATATGTTTAAATATCATAAATATTCAATGCATCTAATGGCTTTCTAAGTAAAACTGCTATAAAAAAGTAATTTTCATGTGAAAATGCATGTTTTAATCTTGAGAAGGAATGACAGGACTGGGTCCGTTATACCGGTTTCTTTTTTCCACTTCCTCCACCAGCTGGTCAGTGCTGAAAGTTCCTCGTACGGCCAGGATCAGACTCTTAATGGTGTCCTCAGAGCAGTCGACGTCCAGCAGACCACCGACCACCACCGGCAGCCGGCTGGGATTGACCTGCACACGAGGATATCTCAGATAAATCATTCATTAACGGTGTTTGTGCTTGTGTTTCTTTCATCGTACCTTCTGTACGTAGATCTCGATGTATTTCTGCAGGCTGTTGCGGTACAGGTACAGAACGAGATCGTGGACGAAATCGAAGCGGTCGCACACGATGATGAGAGGCAGCTGATCTGTAAGTTTGGCTTCCTGTGCAATGACACGACAGAAAAACACTTCAAAACCTGCTTAAAAATAAATATAAATCAATATCTGATGCGTCTCTAGTCCATCTCGATGCATTTACTATATCTCCAGTGTTGGGGAAGCTACTCTGAAACTGTAGTTTGACAAGCTACAAGTTAAAGAAGTTAGCTACACGACAAGTTACTATCAAAAAGTAGCTAGCTACATTTAAACTCCTTTTTTTTTTACAATGGCATTGTATATTTCAAATACATTAATCAAACTGACTGTCAAAGTGCAAAACTGCTACAAATGTCACATCAATGCAAGAATAAAATGTATGCAACTTAAATTGGAGTCAAAAATATACGTTAAAACTCACAGCACAAGCAGTGATGGAGCTCGCGGTGTTTACTGTGAACGGAGCCGCTCTGAGACGCGAATCATGTCTGCTTGAGTCACATGAACACAGTGCGCTTCGCTCTGAAACCAACTGAAATCACAGTTTTCTGTTCGATTGACAGAATGCTTTGCCAAAGCAATGGCGCAAAACACAACGTTAGTGATCGTTCAGGTTCATTACAAAACTGTGGTGTGTCATCATAAAATCAAAAATAGACATTTGTAGAGTGCAATAAAGCAATGAATTGTAAAGACGCAAGATGTTTGATGGAACAGTAGATGGCGGTAATGCACGATTTTAGTTTGTGATCTAATAATAAGACGACGGTGTGCTGCTTCAGTGCATTGCAAGATCGTCAAATCACAAAACGGAGTGTAGCTTTTGTTTGCGCTACACTGCTACTTGCTGGAAAAAATAGTTAGCTACTGAAAGAGCTACACTGTTTTAAAAGCAACTGAGCTACTGTCAAAATACTGAAAAATGTAATTTAGTAGTTATCTACTCCCCAACACTGATTTACATCGTCAAACAGAATTATAATGAATTGATATAGTCAAAGCAATGTGAGACAATACTTATAATAATAGTTAGTGTTATTAATTAAATTAAACTGTAAAAGATTACATTAAAAATGCTAAATGTAAGCAAATGCTGAATGTTTATATTATTGTTAATTCAAGTTATTAAATTAATTAAAACTGTTAATAATTAAACAAAAAATGTAATTCTAAGTTAATTTTATTGTTATTAATTCAATTCATTCAATTAATTAAAATAAATTAATAATCAATTTAAAAAAAATGCAAATGTAAGCTAATGTTGGATATTTATTTATATATTCAATTACTTAAAGGATTAGTTCACTTCAGAATTAAAATTTCCTGATCATTTACTCTCCTCCATGTCATCCAAGATGTTCATGTCTTTCTTTCTTCAGTCGGAAAGAAATTAAGGTTTCTGAGGAAAACATTCCAGGATTTTTCTCCATATAGTGGACTTCACTGGGGTTCAACGGGTTGAAATGTCAGTTTCAGTGCAGCTTCAAAGAGCTCTACATGATCCCAGACGAGGAATAAGAGTCTCATCTAGAGAAACCATCGGCCATTTTCTAAAAAAAATAAACATTATATACATTTTAACCACAAATGCTCGTCTTTGCACTGCTCTGTGATGCTCCACACATTACGTAATCACGTTGGAAAGGTCACGCGTGACGTATACGGAAGTACCGATCCAGTGTTTACAAAGTGAACGTTCAAAGACTAAGTCAAACACCCTTTACAAAAAAGGTAAAACAACGATGACGGGCGATTTTTAAGTTGGAGGAGAAAATAAGATCTCTTTTGCATGACCTTTCCAACATGATTACGTAATGTGTGGCGCATCACAGAGCAGTGCAAGACGAGCATTTGTGGTTAAAATGTATATAATGTTTATTTTTTTTAGAAAATGAGCGATTGTTTCTCTAGATAAGACTCTTATTCCTCGTCTGGGATCATGTAGAGCTCTTTGAAGCTGCACTGAAACCCGTTGAACCCCAGTGAAGTCCACTATATGGAGAAAAATCCTGGAATGTTTTCCTCAAAAACCTTCATTTCTTTTCAACTGAAGAAAGAAAGACATGAACATCTTGGATGACATGGAGGAGAGTAAATGATCAGGAAATTTTCATTCTGAAATGAACTAATCCTTTAAAATAAATTAATTAATAAATAAAAAATTGAAAGGTAAGATTATGTTGAATGTTATTTTAGTTATCATTGTTTTTATTAGTCTTTGTTTTGATTATATATTAATGCTTTTGTTATTATTGTGTTAAACAATAAAAAGTCACATACAGTATATGAAGACAAATGAACTGGATTTACTGATGGATTTTATTGAATTGATGAGCTTCATTTCTCTCTCTTGTACCTTGAGGAAGTTCTTGACGCGTTCGGCGTCGTAGCAGTTGCTCTCGCGGCAGATGCGCTCCACCTCTTTGATCTGACCCGTCTTACACGCGGCCTGAATGTATTTGAAATGCACATCAGGGTCTTGACTGAAGTTCACGATTGATCCCAGAAAATAAAACAGACCTGAAAGAGACAAAGGAATATTTCACAAAACCCAATTGAATCTTTAATATGCCCCTATTATGCTATTAGGTCTCCTACAACAGGTTTACATGCATCCAAGGTCAAAAAACACTTTAATTTTCTCATAATATCCACTGTAGCATCAGCTCTTGTTTGAAATGGTTCGTTCAAAGATTCGGTCTCTCTAAACCCCGCCTTCCTGAGAGCTGCTCTGCTCTGATTGGTCCAGTCTGTAATTACTAATGACTCGATTCAGGCAGTCGCTTCTTTCTTCTAGAAAACAATTACTCCATTTATCTGCACTTTGAACTTTAAAACTCTCACATTTATAAACGTCTCCATTACACACTACATGACCCCAAAAAGCTTTAAAAACGCACGTTCATGAGCGTCTCACCCTCATAACTCTTAAAGGACTCGAAAAGCTCCACCAGCGTTTGCGTTCCCAGCTGCTCGTGGTACTTGGTCGCGACCTGAACGCTCAACTGCAGGTTTTGACGGAGGTTTGCAGCCAGCATGGCTCTTAAACACTCGATGGAGTCGCCGACAGACAGAGCGCCAAAGAAATTCACCAACCACTGAGAGAGAACCAGGAGAACAAACAGTGTTCAATACAACTCTGACAGACAAAATTATTTAGAGCACACACACACACACACACTCATACACACCTCTGGGTTGAGCAGGTGTGTGTGTACGATGGCTCGTTTGATGTCGTAGGGGTCGGTGTAATGCTCCAGCGCTCTCTGCAGTAAACCAGCTTTCTCACACAGCTGAGCGATGTGAGCGCGGTCGTAGTGTGTGAACATCTGATTACCCAGGATCGCATCTGCTACCTGCGAACACACAACAGGCCCTGCTCAGAGACACAAATGTCTTGATGTGATGCTTTTGGTGTGCATCTGTTTTGGTTTATCGCTGCCATCCAATCCTGCTGGAAATCTTACTAACAAGTTGAGAAGTTGACATTATGATGTGCATTTGAAGTGTTTTTGGATAATCAAAATGGACATGTTTCTCTCTCACTTTCTGAACACAGTGTGCTCTTACAACCCTCCTAAAGAGCTAAGTAAGGCTAAAAACAGCTAAATTAACAACTTTAAGCTAAACTTTGATCTCAAAACACATATAAACCGAACATTTTCTTAATCAAATTCCATGAATTTTTAAATTAAATGGCTCATTCTCTGCAGTGTTATTATTTTTAACTATTAAATCATTTTGACTGAAATAAAGCTGAAATAAAAGAAAAAAATAAATTTAAATTATAGATGGAAAAACTGAAAATGACAATGAAAAATGTTGCATTGGCAACTAACTGAAATAAATAAGTTTAAGTTGAAGTATTAAAATTACTAAAAACAGAAATAAAAACAAATTAAAGCTAAAAAAAAATAAATAATAATAAAAATGACTAATAAAACATAATAAAAACACTAAAACAAACTAAAATAAAAAATAATAATAATTATTAATAAATGCTATATTATTATATAAATAATACTAAAATAATACACATTCTTAAATGATCCAAGTAAAAAAAAAATTAATTAATTAAAATTAAAACGGAAAATAGAAATATAAAAGGTAATAAATACTATTATAGTATTTAAATAATCCTAAAATAACACTGGTTCTTAGATGATCCAAGTTTAAAAAAAATAAATAAATTGAAATTAAAACATGAAAATATTCATATAAAAGTTTGATCAGGTCACCTGAGGGGCGTGAATGAGATTCATCTCCAGGAGGCGTGTCTGTAGAGGCCCCTCCTCCGGCCTGTTGTTCTTCAGAGCGTCCAATAGGAATGAAGTACACTGCTGCACTAGATTATTCTCCATGAAGACATCAACCACCTGAAACATACACATATATTAGATTTAGCATCATCACAGTGTGGAGAACAGTGAGAGAAACTTGAGATTTCAGGTCTAGATGGTGAATATGGGGATTTTGATAATGAGCTCTAGAAATAACTGGAGTTTGTCACCTGGCTGATGTTCACCAGCGGTTCTTCATCCTGAACCAGCATCTGAGCAAACTGAAGCCCCTGATCAGGCCCGGATCTCATCACACTCCTCAACAACATCACCCAGTCTGGAGAATATCCCATCTGCCCCGAAACAACAACACACGTCAATTACTTCACAGCAAAGCGGAGAGACAGATAATGGAGTGTTTTAAAGTGCCTCTATTATGCTGAACCTACATAGGTTTGTAACTAATTTGCATAATTCCACAACACACTGGATCATCTGACCAATCAGAGCAGAGTAGGCACTCAGAAAGGCGGGGTTTAGAGAGACCAAATCCTTTATCGAGACATTGTGAGAAAAGAGCTGATGCTGCAGTGGATATTATGAGTACATATAAAAGTGTTTTTTGATCTTGGATGAATGTAAACCTGTTGTAGGAGACTCCAAAACAAAACTAGAATAATAGGGGCACTTTAAAAGAAAGCTGGTACCTTCTTAGCATAGAGGACTATCTTCTGGAATTGACCGGTCTCAGCAAAGCACTGAATGACTTTAGCAGGAACATTCGCCCGGAGATAAACGCTGAGGGCCAGAGTGATGTCAGCGGCCTTCACCAGATCGCCCAACTCCTCCGAACACTCCAGCTGCAGGGCATCATGGGAAAAAGACGTTTTTGTTAACTAAAACTAGAACCAATAAAAAACATTTTCGGTATTTGAAAAAAAGCTGAAATTAAATAAAATATAAATATAATAAAATTTAACTTTCATTGTCTAAATGAGTTGAAGCACCAAAATTACAACTAAAATGGGAAATAAATCTATATAGAAATACATATAAAAATAAAAATGATAAAAAGCACATAACAAAATTACTAAAACAAACTAAAATTAATGCTGGTTGTTTTTCAGTAAGTGTTGCAAACCATTTCCAACCAATTGCACATTTCAAGCATAAAAATAAAATTATTCTCAAAACACTAGAGGTATATTTGATTAGCCTACTTCCTTTTTTAAACGAGGCAATAAATAAATAAGACAGAACGATAGATAGAACAATAGATAGATAGATCATGGAAAAAAACATTTTGGCAATTTACTATAGGAAATATATGGTTTTTAAAGCTTTTTATCGGTTGTTGAGCCAAAAACCTAGGACTAGTTCGCCAAAGTAGGTTTTTGAAATAATCTCCAATATTTAACGAACGATTCAATGGACAGAGGCGGTCCTAGAGGCAAAGTTGCTCAGAATGAGGAGTTCTACCATGTGGTACGAATGTCGTGGGTGTGTGCAAAAAATCCTTTATACACATGAAAAACACGATGGTGCCCCCTGGTGGCCGACTTCTTTTGAATTTCTCACAGGCCTCTAGGGCAGTGAGTCAAACAGGCCCAGCGAGTTTTGTAAAGTAAATAGATACGTCAATGTCCTCAAAGACAATCATTGCACCTCGGACAAAGACACTGCATGCCCATTTTCAAGTCAATTGAACTAAGTAGCTATAGCCATTTTTTAACTTTTTGTCCTGTTATAGCGCCACCAAGTGGCCAGTCACCAAGTCCTTTTTCACGTGACCACAGAATGAGCTCTTACATAGCTATGCCAAGTTTGGTGAAAATATCTCATTCTGTTAACGAGTTATTAACATTTTAGTAAAAGCGGCTCAACCAACTTTGAACGTTTTGGTGGCCCCTAGGGACCGTGAATCAAACTTGCACTGGGTTAGGGTTAGGTTTGCACTGGTTTGGTTTCGACCTGCCAAAAACCTAGGACTCGTTTGTGAAAATAGGTTTTTCGAAAAATCCAAAAATACCTGAAAATTTCACCAGAAAGATGTACAAAACCATTGTTTTGTCCAACATGCATTTTGTCCGTCTTGAGCCAAGGATTCCAACGATATGAGACACTTGAGCCTATGCTTAACAGTTTAGGAGTTGTTATGAGCGATTTCGCACTTTTGACCGCAATAGGTCAGGGCGAGCCTTGGTGACATTGTAGATGGTGTGAGTACTACCAGCCCTCAAAGTTTCAAGTCTCTACGACTTGCGTTTTGGTCTGCCCGATCATTTTTAGTGGAGAATGCAGATCCTTTGAAATTTGAACAATTGACTATTATGCACAGAGCGTTCTTTAGAAATTTTTGCATTAATATAAGCCAGCTTGAAACTTCCAGTGAGAGTCATTTGCTGGTGTGTTGAGCATCAGTAGTGTAATACTGTAGTAAAAAAAAGAATATAGTCACTTAAATAGTCATGCATAGCATTAATTTAGTTATTCAAACGTAAAACAGCATAAAAAATAAATAAATAAAAACGTACGTCAGTGTTCCTCCTCGCCTAAATTCAATGTGACCATTAGTTTTTACACTTTTATGTGAAAAAAAGCTTCAAAAATTAAATATTTATTGTGCACTTTAGTTAGATTAATTGAATAAAATCTGTGTTTTCACAAGTGTGCTGAAATCATTGATCTTGAGATTATAAAGAGAGAGCAGCGCTCGCTTTCTGTGTCATTCATTCACAAGAAAAGTTATTGTTTTTCATGACATTTTGTGAGTACTTCATACTTCACATTGACAAAATGTATTTTTAAACCAAGTTATTGTATAATGTTTAATATTTAGTCAAAAACGAAGTGAAAAACGATTAGAGGAAATGGCTGATATATGCACAAATAAATGTTACTTTGCCACCACCTGCTGGTTAAAGTGGTAATTATTGTCTTTTTTATTTTTAAATTAGTGTTTTCTATTTTTAAACGTTTGGTTTTACAATGAGGACAATGTGAAGTGAAGTGCTGGAAAAAATAACGAGTGTGTGTCTAATTACAGACAGCATTTCTTAAATGTTTCCAATAGCTTCGTCTTTATTGCAGTCAATAAAACTGATTTATTGGCAAATTAAGTATATGTGATAAGTGCATTAAAATATGAATACAACATTAAAAAGTCAACCATTGATGGTTTTGTGTCGATGTACAGCGACTACAGAATGAACAGATGACAGTTCACTGGAAATGCCCGAGCTGGCTTAACGACAACCAGGAAGTAACAGTGAATATAGTCTATTACAATAGAGTTTCAGAGCTACACGCATGAACCCCTAAATATAATTTAATTAAAACACAAAAGCGTAACGTAATCTTACTTTTGTTTTGTTCTCAAAATACTGTCAAAACCTAACTTTATTCCACAAACTGCAGAAATGCACAGATATATTGAAATAAAAATAGTAAAAAATTAATAGATAAGTAATAACTGAGAAAAACCAATCGTAATAGCACACCTTCTCTCCCTTGAGCCACTTCTCCAGGAGCTGTGTGCGTCCCTGCTGCAGCACCGGCCTGCAGAGCTCCACCGACTCCAGCTTATTCAGCTGCCCGCGGTCCAGCAGAACCCCGAAATACTGCAGCAGCGGAGACGCCTGGCTGCCCTGAGCCGGCACCGCCTGGAACCTGCGGATGGTGTCCGCCGTACGCAAGATACCCTGAGCGTTTGGAGAGAGGATTCAGAGATGACAGCAAACGTTCTGTGTGGTGTTTGTGTCACTCAGTTTTGAGATCTGAGTGTGTTTTTCGGGTACCTTGGGAGCTGATGCAGCGACTTTGGCCGCCTCCGTGTAGCTGCCCTGTGAGAAGAGCGTGTTGAACTTGTGTGTCAAGAGCTCCTCGGCTCCGGGAAGATCGCTGCGTAACGCCATCCGTAACGCCAGCTCGGGATTCTGCAGCACACTAGTCACGTAATTCACGATGTTCTCCTCCTCAACACACACCGACAGGACCTAAACACACACATTCGTGAAACATGTGGAGTAACTAGACAGAAAACTGTTTTCCAGAACATGAAACTTCTGGAACAAAAGTGTTTTTTTTAAATAATTATATTTACATTGTATTTATATTTATTAAGTTATACATTTATTTAGCTATTATTATTTTAGACGCCCTTATAATTGTAACTTTAGAATACTTGACTCTCATTGGTTAATTAGAGCATCCTCTTTTGTATAAATGACTGTTCAAATATTTTTTATGTAATGACGTTAATATATAACTGTGTTAAACTAGTTTAATGTCTCACTCCACTCTCTTTCTTCTCACAGAATAAAATCATTTACACTTGAACCAACAAACAAATGAATTACAAATAAATAGATAAATACTTAAATAGATACAGATAAACAAACAAATAAATAAAAAGATAAATAAGGAAATAAATATAAAGATAAATAAATAGAAATAGGAATATAAACAACAAATAAATAAATAAATAGACAGACAGACAGACAGACAAACAGACAGAGATAGACAGATAGATAGATAGATAGATAGATAGATAGATAGATAGATAGATAGATAGATAGATAGATAGATAGATAGATAGATAGATAGATAGATAGATGGAATGTTAGACAGAATAATAGATAGATGGATGGATGGATGGAATGTTAGACAGAATGATAGAGTGATGGATGGATGGATGGATGGATGGATGGATGGATGGATGGATGGATGGATGGATGGATGGATGGATGGATGGATGGATGGTTAAAATGTTAGACAGAACGACAGAATGATAGATGGATAGAATGCAAGACAGAACGAAAGAACAATGAATGGATGGATGATAGATAAAATGTTAGAACAATAGAACGATGGATGTATAGATGATGGATGGATAGAATGTTAGACAGAATGATGGATGAATGGATGATAGAATGTTAGACAGAACAATGGATGGATGGATGGATAATATGTTAGACAGAAAAACAGAATGATGGATGGCTGGATGGATAAAATGTTAGACAGAACAATAGAACAATGAATGGATGGATGGATGATAGAATGTTAGAATGATGGATGGATGGATGGATGGATGGAATGTTAGACAGATTGATAGAATGATTGATGGATGGATGGATAGAATGCAAGACAGAACGATAGAACGATGAATGGATGGATGATAGATAAAATGTTAGAACAATAGAACGATGGATGTATAGATGATGGATGGATAGAATGTTAGACAGAACGATAGAACAATGGATGGATGGATGGATGGATAGATGGATGGATAATATGTTAGACAGAAAAATAGAATGATGGATGGATGGATGGATGGATGATAGAATGTTAGATAGAATGGTGGATGGATGGATAGAATGATAGAATGATGGATGGATGGATGGATGGATGGATGGATGGATGGAATGTTAGACAGAACAATGGATGGGTGGATGGATAGAATGTTAGAACGATGGATGGATGGATGGATGGATGGAATGTTAGACAGAATGATAGAATGATTGATGGATGGATGGATGGATGGATGGATGGATGGATGGATAATATGTTAGAAAAATAGAATGATGGATGGATGGATGGATAGAATGTTAGAATGATGGATGGATGGATGGATGGATGGATGGATGGATGGATGGATGGATGGATGGATGGATGGATGGAATGTTAGACAGAACGATAGAATGATTGATGGATGGATAGATAGCATGCAAGACAGAACGATAGAACGATGAACGTATAGATGATGGATGGATAGAATGTTAGACAGAATGATAGAACGATGGAAGGATAGATGGATGGATAAAATGTTAGACAGAACAATAGAACAATGAATGGATGGATGGATGAATGATAGAATGTTAGATAGAATGGTGGATGGATGGATGGAGTGTTAGACAGAACAATAGAATGATTGATGGATGGATGGATAGAATGTTAGAATGATAGAATGATGGATGGATGGATGGATAGAATGATAGAATGATGGATGGATGGATGGATGTGTGTACCTGCCCCTTCTTATTGACCCCGATGATTCCAGACGTGCTCTCATGAGCGGCCGTGACGAATATGGTTTCAGCGCTGATGCGGTTCATGTAAACACACACGCCGGACTCCAGATCATACATGTGGAAATAGCCGTATTTAGTGATGAGGTAGATGACGCCGTGCTTCGTCCCGATCTGAGAGAGACACAGCGAGGTTAGCGTGAGCTACGTCATTCTGCATGTGATCAGGTGATCGTGTGGTGGCGGCTGAACCTGCATGGCCACGGGGAAGTCCGTCTGTGCTTCAGGAGGGAAAAACACGTCCACTGCTTTCTTGGTGAACGGCTGGTTCCCGGTCTGAGGCTGACCGACCTCGATGATGTGCAGCTGCAGGACACAAACACGTCTTTAACCTCACAACACCAAACAAACCTGCTGATGAGTTCAGAAAGCTGTGAACCGCCACCTTTCCTCCAGCCTGTCCTCTGACGGCGAAGCAGAAGAGCGTCGAAGTGTTCGGGTTTCCCTCCAGTTTATAAAGTCCGAACGCGGCCGTGTGACCCTCGATGGGCTGAGAGACCTTACGGTCCACGGAGAACAACTGCATCGCTCC
>NC_090229.1:5394730-5452230 GCF_024489055.1 Chanodichthys erythropterus
AATTTTTAGCTGAAACCACCCTTTATTTTTGAGATGCATCTTTATGGAGTTGCATTTATTTTTCCAATCATCCAATTCATATCACATGCTTCATTTGAAATGACTTAAATTCTCAGGACAATTAAATTGACTTAAAGTGCACATGATATTATAAACAGTAAAGGCTTCATGTAATTGTCCAGTCTCTGTTTTCTTCACGTTTAGTGCTTTCCACTACAAAAATGCAGTTTATATTATCTACACATTCAACAACACTTGCCTCTGAAACAGTAATTAAGAACAAATCTGATAGCTGCCGTGTTTGCAGAGGGAATAAATGTAATATTTAATGTTTAATGCACCAGATAGAGGTGAGAGATTTAAGCACTCTTTCTTTATCTCTCTTTAATTTTATAAATATAGTGCTGTCAAATCGATTAATCACTTTTAATTGCATTAACATATAAAGTCTAAATATATGATATTTATTTGTTTGTATGTGTATATATAAATATACTTTTATGTTAGATGCGATTAATCACGATTAATCGATTTGACAGCACTAATATATATATATATAATATAAATTGTGTCATTTATTTATTGGAACAGTCAATGTATAAAACTATATGTTTGATAATGGTTTGAATCTGAATGTGCAATATTTGGACATGGACTGGAGTTTATGATTCTCATAATTTACAAAAAAAAACCCACTGTTCAATAGTGTAGGGTCAGTGCGATTTCTTAAAATGTTCTGCAGAGGCACTAAACCCATATAAAACTTTCACTATACAGGCCTAGATTATAATATTATGACATACTGTACATGTTAGATCTCATATTTAGAGCTCATTTTAATATTTGGACCACTTTTGTTGACCTTTTCCCCTTCAGTGCTGGTTCATTTCTGACCCTGGTTGTTTTATTTTGCATGTATTTATTCTATTCCTCTGGTGCAATACTGTACTTAATATTTATGCCAAGAGCGGTCAGCTGGCCAGTTTAACACACACAGGAACGATTGTTGTGGTGGAACGTTCTTAAGGGATATGTAATCTTTTGGTCAGACATCAAGCAGTCTTGGCCTGTTTTCCTGCCCGAGGATTTTGACATACACTCAAGGAATTTGAATTAAAGGTGCTTTTTGCATCTGGTGAGGATTTGTTAAAGGGGACCTATTGTGCCCCTTCTATAAGATGTAATATAAGTCTCTGGTGTCCCCAAAATGTGTCTGTGAAGTTTCAGCTCAAAATACCCCCAGTGCTTCCCACACATAGACTTTACTTGGGCGGGCCGCCCACGTATAATAACGGCCGCCCAAGTATATTTGGAGACACATTTTTGCTTTTATTATTTTTATCCTCTTATACTTTTATATCCGCGCAAGATAATGAAACCATCTGCGATCGATAAACTAGTCGTTTCATACCTGCTCGTTACGTGTGCATCAGAACTGTTTATTCCCGCTAACATTCCCACAGGAGCTGCATTTTGCAAAGTCACAAGGGGGCGCTGTTGTGCGTTCTACAAGCTCGCGCAACAGTGCTTCGGTCTGCTTCTAAGTTATTCTCAATCAATGAAAAGCGCAGATTTATGCCAAGCGATTGCTAATGAACTCAAGTTGATGAATTATTACAATGTCTACTTTATGGCCTTTATATAAAATGTTTTAGATGATTGTAAGAATCTGAAGGAACAGCCTGCAATAGTACAGACATTTCAAAATAAGAGTACCTGTGTATTTCGGCTTGTTTATAATTAAAAGTCACACGCTAAGTTTTTTTTCTTTTTCTTTTTCTTTTGGGCATTATTGGTATTTTGGTTACACAATAAATTGTATTTAATTTGATTTCCATTTAATTCATAGTAAATTATTGTAGTCTCCCCCACAGGAAGAAAAGACTAAGAACATTATTTGACACACATTATTAATTTTATAAATTTTACTAGTAAAATCTGTGTCCCATTCACTGAGAGAGACACTATATGACAGCAAGGAGAACATAGGAAAAGGTGAACCATTTAAATGCTGTAATTTTGCATAATTTACAATGCATAATAATGCATAATTAGTATGTAATTAAATGTAATAGTATGCTATGTAATTAAAATTAATTTCAATAAATAAAAATACTGTTAAAAATCACACATTAGTTGTTTGTCACATGTAGTAGACCATTTTTGTGCCGTGGGTAATAGGAGGATTTTTCGCCCGGCTACCACCGCAAGTGAACAAAAACACACCGTTTGTGTGAGTGTCCCTTTAAATGCAAATGAGCTGCTGCTCCCACCCCTTTCCAGAAGAGGGCGGAGCTTTAACAGCTTGTGCTGGAGAATCTCACGCAGCCAAAATGAGGATTGTCAGTAACGGTGTTCAGCCTTACATTGTTCAAACCGGAGTCGACACTGATGGAGAGACTCAGGAAGAAGTTACAACTTTTAGAATGAAACTGGACGTTTCTGAATGGTTAGTGGATAAATTGATGTAGTTGTTGAGTTGATTCAACTCATCCACTAGCATGTGTCGTCATGTTCATCTTTTGTGTTGAATTGACCCTCGTTTGTGAAGCGGTCCGGTGTAAAATGATGGCATGATAACAACACTCTACTACAACAACTCTTCCTCTTCTCTGAAGCAGCCCAACATGGCCTCACCCCTTTGTTGTGTGTTCTCGGGTGTGGGGTTTATGTAAATTTTAGGGTTTGTGATGTCACTAACCCAGGAAGAAGCTCGTTGTAGTTCCATCCAGCTTTTTGTTGTAGTCCTTAAACAGAAAATATCTCTTCTAGTCACACACATTCGAGCTGTTTTTGCACCATGACTTCACAATGCATTAGTTTCACTGCCCTTGTAAAGCACCATCACACATCTGCTCTCTGAAATCGCTCGGTTCATCATGGCACAAAGCGCATAATAAATGCTTATGGCAAAATGACAAGTGGCAGTATGCTGGTGTGTGACTTGCTTGTCAGTGATGTCATAGACAAGCCTACACAAAGACTGGTCAGAATGGATCCTGTTAGCACAGCCCACATCCCAGCATGCACCAGGCCTCAGCACTGTGACACCTCTATGGCCCATTTGGCCCAGACAACAAATCACACGCTCAAATTGTGCCTAGTGTGTGAACTGAAGCATTGTCTGTGATGCCTAGACCGAGACAGCTTTTTTAAGTGATAAAAGGTCTTAATATGGATTAAATGGTATTTTTGTCTTTGTAAATGTAGCCTGGGGTGGTGAAATTCTCCATTGTGTTTGACACTCCTCTTTGAGTTCTAGATTTGTTTGGGTGTGGACGGGAAGTTTCACGCACCTGTATTATAAATGATTAATCTGAGCAAACCAGACCGGAGTTTATAGGCTGATTTTTCGAGTTGCGGAAGATATGATATATGGTAGCACATTTATTTTCTTCTTCATAGTGCAAAGAACAGTATGTCAGATTGTAATGAACTTGTTCTATACAAACTCAGCCGTAGATTAAACCGAAAGAAGTTGCTTTATACTTCTTTGCCGTGGAAAAGAAGCGGACAGATTTATCGGTTGAGTGTGTTTGAGATCTGCAGTGCGCTAGTGGAAGCATGTTGTGAAAGGTAGCCTCAAGCTTTTCGGTTTATCTATGATTCTTTATTTGAACTGAACAATGTGCATGCCTGAACAAGGCCTGAGCCATTTTCACTTGGGCTGAGTGTCAGCGCGCTGTAGATAGTGCTGCATTGAAAAATACCGTTCTTTTTTAGCTGTAGTTTATCTTTTTATTGTTTAATGCATCAGCTACGAGTGGGAGATTTAAGCAAAACATATATACAGAGATACATATTTTTTCTGGATTCTTTGATGAATAGAAAGAACTGAATTTATTTGAAATATTTTATAACATTATGAATCACTTTAGTCACTTTTGATCAATTTATTGCATCCTTGCTGAATAAATGTATTGATTTGTTTAAAAACATGATCCCAAACTTATGAACGTTTGTGTATGTCTGTCAACGCTATATGCACACTGGACTGAATTTATAATTCTCATGATTTTTCAGAACACCAGTTAGTGGGTGGATATATTAGGCAGCAAGTGAACATTTTGTCCTCATAGTTGATGTGTTAGAAGCAGGAAAAATGGGCAAGCGTAAGGATTTGAGCGAGTTTGACTAAAGACTGAACACGTAAATGAACAGCAAGAACGCATTAAAAGTCTTTTGTTTTCAGTTAAAAATGTGTCATTTAAGCTTCTGATTCAATCAAAAACCTACTTCAGCTCAATAATAACATTTTCCTAGAGCTGCTGTAAAGCCAAAACAATCTCTGTCCATTCATTATCTATCAAAATGGTCCAAGGAAGGAACTGTGGTGAACTGGTGACAGTGTCATGGGCGGCCGAGACTCATTGATGCATGTGGGGAACGAAGGCTGGCCCGTGTGGTCCAATCCAAAGAGCTCCTGTAGCTCAAATTTCTCAAGAAGTTCATGCTGGTTCTGATAGAAAGGTGTCAGAATACACAGTGCATCACAGTTTAAGTATGGATTTGCATAGCTGCAGACCAGTCAGGGAGCCCATGCTGACCCCTGTCCACCGACGAAAGAGCCAACAGTGAGCATCAGAACTGGACCACGGAGCAATGGAAGAAGGTGGCCTGGTCTGATGAATCACATCACGTGGATGGCCGGGTGCGTCGCTAACCTGGGGAACACACGGCACCAGGATGCACTATGGGAAGAAGGCAAGCCGGCAGAGGCAGTGTGATGCTTTGGGCAATGTTCTGCTGGGAAACCTTGGGTCCTGCCATCCATGTGGATGTTACTTTGACACGCACCACCTACCTAAGCATTGTTGCAGACCATGTACACCCTTTCATGGAAACAGTATTTCCTGGTGGCTGTGGCCTCTTTCAGCAGGATAATGCTCCTGACACAAAGCAAAAATTGTTCAGGAATGGTTTGAGGAGCACAACAACGAGTTTGAGGTGTTGATTTAGCCTCCAAATTCCTCAAAGGAAGGTGTGCATAATGTTATGCCTAATCCGTGTGAATATATATATATATATATAAGATATCAGCAGACATTCTTATAAAAAGAATATCTGCTGATATCGTCCTGATATATTGTGTAGCCCTACTGTTTTGCACCATTGAGCTATGATACTGGACAGTTTGGGTAAATCGGTTGGCAAACTGTTTTATTGCCCACCCCTAGTATCAGCCAATCATGTTTCAGTGATTACTTTGTCATGACTCTTTATTTATATAGCACTTATACAATACAGATTGGTTCAAAGCAGCTTTACAGTGATAAACAGGAAAATAACGATTTAGTGATGCAAACAGAATTGTGTTAGTGTGCTTAACTTTTCATAGATTTAGTTTTGTATGCACATACTCTCATTCTTGTGGGTATTCAGCAGATGGAAAGCAGTGTGTGGAGGCAGATGCATGGCACAAGGAAATCTTGCACTCCCACCAAGTGTCCTTCAGCATTCAACAGGGAGGGAAAACTCAGGCTTTGTATAGTGCAGACATGAACTCTCAGGTTCATCTGCAGTTCAACAGCTCAAAAATGTTACTACTAGTATGAGAACAGCACTCAGCCCCTCTTAGCGTGTGCACATTCCACGAATCGGCACTTGTGCAGTGCCCAACATTTCAGATGCCTTTTGTGCAAGCCAATATTGCATCCTAGTACATCACAAACTCTCTTGTCGTCTGTTGTATACCCTACAGCATGGTGAAATGGGTTAGTGGATAAACAGTATGTTTTTTTTGCTAAGGCAAGCATCATTATTACTATCGCTGACTCTGAAAGACCCAAACTGTATCTTTTGAGGTTAAGCTTTATTTTAGGTTTATCAAGACAGGATCGTCATCAAAACATAATAAATTGCATGCAATAATAAGTGAGTTAATAAATTACCAACATACAGAATGTCATTAAGAGCACAAGGAATAAAAGAAAGTTATTTTTTTATTATATAGTCTTAGGGATGCACACCATATCGGTATCGGCCGATAGATGTTAATTTTGTAATGTTTTCATTATCAGGCTGATATATTAAAGCCGATCAATAATGGATTATTTCCTTTTACTGAGACACTTAATTGGTTTTGAAATGCTTGAATATTATTGAAATTACTTCAAAAAGGAAAATACAGTCTATATAATATTATGATAAGAACACTATAATTGTGTGCTTTGAACATGGCTTTTAATGGTGAGATTTTTTTTTTTTGTAACCAGGTTCTCAAAAATTATATAAATTTATTTTGATTTAGATTTATCGGCCAATATATCGGTTATCTGCTTTCAAATATGAAGAATTATCGGTTATCGATATTGGCCAAAAATCTTCATATCAGTGCATCCCTATATAGTTTAGTTTAGTCATTTAGTCATTCATTTAAGCGATAAGTTGACTAATCACATGTGTATATTAATAAGCCATATAAATAATAAGAATGAGCCTTTAATTATCTGTATACAATACATAATTGCCTAATCAATGCTCAAGAGCACCAGCAAAAGTAATGATTATTAATGTGTCATGAAAAAACAGCCAGGAGACTGTCTAAACATTTGTATAATTTATTGATGTTTTCCAAGTCGACGATGCCGACTCGTCATCTTCACAGTAGTGGACGTGCCTATATGCACGTTTCATACGGATTACATAATCCGAGAATATTTGTTTTCCACTTGACAATCGCTTGACATTTAGAAACTTTCTATAGATATATTTCTCATGTCTGTGAGGCAAGTATACACTGAGTTTTGGTTTATTTTTTGACGCGCTCAGGTTCACAGAGACCGAGAGTTTACACAAAAAGACCCTTTAGTTTCGAATGATGTATTACTCCTATCAGTATGACCAAAAATGACAGAGTATTTTAAGCGGTTTTCAGCGTAATAATCAAGAAACTTTGCTGCCGTTCCATGGCTGCAGCAGGCGCAATGATATTACGCAGCGTCTCCATGGTTGCAAGGCACGTTCCCTGCGCAAGCAGGGGCTCACGGGCGCTGCGTAATATCATTGCACTGCTGCAGCCATGGAACGGCAGCAAAGTTCCTTGATTATTACGCCTGAATGAGAGTATAGTTCCTAGCCATATCAGCCTAGAAAATCGCAACTTTTTATTTTCCATCGGTCTTAGTACACGATTTAACTACAGAAGAGTCAAGTTTTAAATAGGAAAAATATCAAAACTCTTTGGTCATTTTTAAGCGCGATGCTAACGGTCTAATCAGATTCAATGAACTATGCTAAGCTATGCTAAAAGTGGTACCGCCAGAACTGGAGATCGGCTGAATGGATTCGGAAACGGTAAAACTCAACTGTTTAACTCTAGGGGAGCTGGAAAATGAGTGGAGTGTTCCTTTAAAGCCAAAAAAGCACATCCATCCATTGAAAAGTAATCCATGCGACTTCAGGGGGTTAACAAAAGCCTTAAATTTATAGTTTATAAAGTTATAAATATGGATATTTTTCTTATAAAAACCCATTGCTTCACTTCAGAAGACCTTTATTAACCCCTTGGAGCCATATGTTGTTGTTTTTTTTTAAAAAAGGTACCATTCACTCCCATTATAAAGATTTGGAAGAGCATGGATATTTTTTTTTTCATATTTTATAACTCCGAAAGAGTAGAGAAGAAAGTCATATACACCTAGGATGGCTTGAGGGTGAGTGAATTATGGGATTATTTTAATTTATTTTAGTGAACTATTCCTTTAAAGTTGTCTTTATTATATTATAGAGACTTGATGTGGACTCGTTTGACAAATATAACCTCCCAGAACACCCTATCACTGCAAAGCAATGTCCTTGCATCATGTTGTCATGTTTTTAGGAACAAAATAAACTCACATTATCTTCTAAAAATCACTTTTTGCTGTAATCTCACTGGGAGTTTGTGTTGCATTTGGCTGTTGTGAGTCATGCTGATAGACGTCAGACATGTCAAGTGGCTGTTTCCCTGCAGAACTTGAGAACTTTCCACTTAAGAACTTGTGCAACAGTTGGTGCGCTGTCATTTTTCCCTCTTTCACAGGACAGACAGCAGCCTTGTTGTTTTTTTTGTTTTGTTTTTTGCTCTCTGCAGTCTCTGACACCCTTTTGTCTAAATTTCAGCTATCTATAACTATGATGCCAAAGGAGAGCCAGAGTTGAGTCTTCAGGTGGGGGACACGGTACACATACTTGAGACGTTTGAAGGTGAGTGTTGAGTTCCAGCGTGTCGTGACACGTCCTCCTACACTTTCTGATAGCGTGTTCGCACTTGCACTGAACACATAATCTAGGGTATCCCAATTCTGTTGATGCTTTGAGAGATGTTTGAATGAACGCACTCATGGCCTGCAACACACACACGGCATACCGTATTTGCTCAGAGGATTTAAAAGGATCATATTTTACACTTTGTAGCAGTTTATTTGAGATAAGTCCATTTGTAATGTTAAAAAAAGTTTTTTTCCATGATCATTTTCTACTCTCTCAGAATTTACTCACCCGCATGTTGTTGCAAATATGCAAGACTTTCTTTTTTTTCTTTTTTTTTCTTCTTGTGGAACATAAAAGACATTTAAAAAAAAATGTCCATACAGTGAAAGTCAACGGGGTCCAATTATGTTTGGACCCCAATGTTCTTCAAAATATCTTCTTTTGTGTTGTCATGCAGGTTTTTGATATAATACTGCAATATTGTAAAATATTATTACAATTTAAAATAACTCACATGTGAAGGACTTAAACCTTTAAGCTTGGAAGTTAAAATTGTGATGTCAATTCAAGTGATTTTTGCCTGGTTGAAATGGCCAATTTCAGTTTTCTCTATGTTTTCACTTTCTGAAAAAGACAGGAAACTTTTTAGCACAAAATGAATATCATTTTGAATATGTGCCAAATGATTGTGCATTATGCACACAATTGATGCTTTATCTGTGTATTTTAGCATTCTTGTACTGCAACAAAGAATGATAGGAAATTTAGTACAAGTCTGTTTCCATGTAAACTGGCTAAATAAGTATTTTCTGGCAAGCTTTTTAGATATTCTTCTTCAACAGCACACAAAATGCATTCAAACTAAATTGTCAAGTCAACCTTCACAATGAAAACTTTATTATATTACTGAAACCAATAAGCTTCCACCATTATTATTTAATTTGCGCTACCCCAAATCAGAAAGCTGAGCTTTAAAGTGTTAGTTCACCCAAAAATGAAAAGTCTGTCATTAATTACTCACCCTCGTGTCGGTCCACACCCATAAGACCTTCGTTCATCTTACAGGTGTGGAACGACATGAGGGTGAGTAATTAATGACAGAATTTTCATTTTTGGGTGAACTAACACTTTAAAGACGATAGAGAATTTCCCACTGGTAATTATGACATTGTAGTGTTGCAATGTTGACATTGTATTGATACAAGAATAGAAAACCTTATTTTGTTATTTAGACCTACCCTAGTTTTAATATATTCGCTAGTGATATTGCTAACTCTGAACGAACAGAACATCTGCCGCATTCTGTTATATAAATAATATAGACCAGCATCTGCCATGTGGCATCATCTGTTTCAAAGATCTGTTCATTTTTTCTCTCTCCTTCTCCCAGGGTGGTACCGAGGATACACACTACGACAGAAATCACAAAAGGTGTTGGGATAATTATCATCCTACTGATAAAATGACAATCTAATCATTACCTGACATTCTGCAGCAGGCGGAATGAATTGCGTGGGTTCTCACAAATGCTTCTTTGTCTTATTTCAAAGGGCATTTTCCCTGCCAACTATATTCATCTGAAAGAAGCCAAAGTTGAGGGAACGGGGTAAGAGGCAGATCATTTGTTAATTATGCTCTATAATTCATTAATGACAAAATGTCTATCACTTAATTAAACATGTGCTGTCAGAAAAGTCTACAGTTCCAGTCATCTACCGCAGGCTTGTAGTTTTCTCGTATACTCTCAGAGATTGTAACACTTGCTCAAAGCAGTTAAATATGCATGATTCATAAATATGGGTTAAAATGCTCTGGAATGTGTCATAGCAACACATTTGGCAAGATAATATAGTCTGAATCTCCCAGCATGCCAAAGTCACACAACATGGTCACTGCTGCATTGCTGACACAAATGCTGACTGTTTTGGACCAAATTTAACAATCTTCTAAGTAAGTGTTTAGTTTTTCCTCAATTCTCAACAAGGGCTCAATTCTCTCGAAGGCTGGCCCGTGTGGTCCGATCCAACAGATGAGCTCCTGTAGCTCAAACTGCTCCAGAAGTTAAAGCTGGTTCTGATAGAAAGGTGTCAGAATACACAGTGCATCACAGTTTGTTGCGTATGGAGCTGCATTGCTGCAGACCATGCACACCTTTTCATGGAAACGGTATTCCCTGGTGGCTGTGGTCTCTTTCAGCAGGATAATGCGTCCTGCCACAAAGCAAAAATGGTTCAGGAATGGTTTGAGGAGCACAACAACGAGTTTGAGGTGTTGATTTGGCCTCCGAATTTCCCAGACCTCAATCCAATCGAGCATCTGTGGAATGTACTGAACAAATAAGTCCAATCCATGGAGGCTCCACCTCGTAACTTACAGGACTTAAAGGATCTGCTGCTAACATCTTGGTGTCAGATCCCACAGCACACCTTCAGGGGTCTAGAGGAGTCCATGCCTCGACGGCTCAGGACTGTTTTAGCAGTAAATGTGGACCAACAGAATATTAGGAAGGTGGTCATAATGTTATGCTTCATCGGTGTGTATAGATGGTTAAAATAGGCCCATGGTCTCTCATGTTTAAATAACTGCAAAATACATTTTATTTGATTCTCTGAGAACCTGACTGGATCACGTTTTTCCACTAACCTTCTGTTGATGTACAGGAAACAAGAGACTGTCGTACCTACAGATTTGCCCTTGGTCCACGAAATTGGCACCACTCTACGAGAATGGACACAAATATGGCACAAGCTTTACGTGGTACGTGAACCCATTTGCGTTTTGTTTGAATTGAACTCAAGGTCCGTTTCAGCTCAACACAGAGCTTCCCACGATGTGTTTGTTCAACAAAGACAAATCCCATCCATGGTGTTTTGTAAGCTGTGATATCATTTTTAATCACCTGTTTGTCTACATATCAGAGCAACAAGACCACGCTGTTCCGGAACGTTCAGCAGATGGCCTACAGTCTGATCGAGTACCGCTCGCAGATTGTGTCCGGCACGCTTCCCAACGACGACCTTGTGGAGCTGAGGAAGAAAGTCACAGCGAAAATCGACTATGGGAACAGGTGTGATATAGCTTCCCGAACCTCATGTCGTTTCACCAAACAAATATTTTGATAACTTTTCATCTGAGAGGCTTGAATGTGTGAATATGTTATTTGCTGATATCCTCAAGCATAAATATTGAATTATGAACCAAGTTAAGTTGATGGAATTCTTTAGTATAAATCTTTATAATTGATGATGATAATACAGTTAGGATGTGTGCTAAAATATGACTGTGGCTGTTGCACAGGATTCTGGGTCTTGATTTAGTGGTTCGTGATGAAGCCGGAAACACATTAGACCCCGAATGCACCAGCACTGTCAGTCTGTTCAGGGCTCATGAGTCAGCATCCCTCAGTATTGATGAGAGGATACAGGAGGAGAAGGTAAAACACTTGTTTTTGCTCTGTTTAGTATCAAATTGGTATAATATATACGCTGGTACTAGGAAAATATTTTCTTTGTAGTTGCATGTTGAACCCTGGGTCCAGAATTAGCTCCTGACTATTGCCAAATTGGATTTGATGAGTAGGCTACTTAAAATAGTTGGCTGTTATCTATATTATGCATGGTTTGAATTGCAATGTAAATTCACATGAATAGCTCTCTGAATCTAATTAGGAAGGATACGAATGGACTGCTAAGGAAAAAACTGATACACTGATTGGTTATTCTGATGTTATGATTTGACATATAAATAGGCTAAACATCTGGTAACCTTTTATTGCACAAGGAGGTGGAAATTTTTATTAATCCTCTTTGAAGCAAAAAAAGCTAAAAAAAAAAAAAACCCACTACTGTTCAAAAGTTTGGAGTAGATTTTTAATGTTTTTAAAAGTTTTGTCTGCTCACCAAGGCTGCATTTATTTTTTTTATTTTTTTAATAATAATAAAAAAACAACTAATAGTAATATTGTGAAATATTATTAGAGTTTAAAAGAACTGTTTTCTGTTTGAATGTAATTTATTCCTGTGATCAAAGCTGAATTTTCAGCATCGTTACTCCAGTCTTCAGAGTCACATGATCCTTCAGAAATCATTCTATTATGCTGATCTGTTGCGCAAGAAACATTTATTGTTTACAATTGTAAAAAAAAATTGTGTACAATATTTTTTTTCAGGATTATTTGATGAATAGAAAGTTCAAAAGAACAGTGTTTATCTGAAATCTAATCTTTTGTAACATTATAAATGTCTTTACTGCCACTTTTGATTGATTTAATGCATCCTTGCTGAATAAAAGTATTCATTTCTTTAATTTCTTTTCAAAAAAATAAAAATAAATATTCTCACTGACCCCAAACTTTTGAACGGTGGTGTATAATGCTACAGAAGCTTTGTATTTCAGATAAATGAACTTTCTATTCATCAAGGTATCCTGAAAAAAAAAGTACACAACTGTTTTCAACATTGATAATAATCAGAAATGTTTCTTGAGCAGCAGATCAGCATATTAGAATGATTTCTGAAGGATCATGTGACACTGAAGACTGGAGTAATGATGCTGAAAATTCTGTTTTGATCACAAGAATAAATTACTTTATAAAATATATTCAAACAGAAAACAGTTATTTTAAATTGTAACAATATTTCACAATATTACTGTTTTTACTGTATTTTTAATTAAATAAATGCAGCCTTGGTGAGCAGACAAAATTTATTTAAAAAAAAAAAAAAAAAAATCGTACCGATTCCAAACTTTTGAACGGTTGTGTGTGTATCTCTCTCTCTCTCTCTCTCTCTCTCTCTATATATATATGTATATACTGTTAGCAAAAAAATCTGTATACATTTTTTCAGCTGGTTATCTGGTTATATATATCTCAAATAAATAATAATAACGAAATTAATTAATTTACCTACAACTGAAAAGTGTGTCAAAAAGGTATTTTTGTTCTTTGCATGAGCGTTTTTTTGTATGTTTCTTGATAATAAATAATCCTCCCTAATCAACATTCAAATGATTTTACTGTGTACATTTTTACAGTAATTTTTCTAGTGTATTTTGCTTGTTTTAAGCAAAAACTCACTTCATTTTGACTTATTCTTTCTGAAAACAAGACAATTATTTTTACTTGTCTAGAAAATGCTTCTTGATTTTAAGAATTTTTAGATATTTGGACTAGAAACAAGACAAAAAATTCTAAGTAAGAAAGGCATTCATCTCAGGCGTCTTTGAAGGTTACATTTAAATTGTCAAATTTTACAATTTATGCATTTGACAGATGCTTTTATCCATTGCGTTCAAGTATACATTTTATCAGCTCATGCATTCCCTGGGAATCAAACCCATGACCTTAGCATTGCTAGCGCCATGCTCTGCTGTTGTTACATAACTTCAGTTAAAAATGTCCACTACTTCTGTCTCCATTACTGAAGTTTCTCTGTTCTTTACCGGTAGATGCGTCTTCAGAACATGGAGAAACGGCGTCAGGCCCTGTTCAGCGGCGTGCACACATACAGCCTCCTAATGAATCTCAAAAACTTTGTATGCAACATCGGCGAGGACGCAGAACTCTTCATGTCATTATATGATCCAGACAAGTCTGAATTTATTAGGTGAGTCTGTCTCTTCCTTTTGTTCTATGTGTTGCTTTTTAAAAAGCAGAAGGGCAAAAGTGTAGAATGTCTGCTGCATATGGACTCCTGTTTGAAATATGTAAATGCTTGGCTAAGTTTTACTTCTTTAAAAGCTGAAGTACACCAGTATATTGCACAATGAACAGCTAGTGTGCTTGTGTCAGTTTCTGAGATGAAAATATTATGGCACGAACTGGACAATGAATGTTATTTTATTTCAGCATGTTATTTTATTTTAAGTTGCTTTATGTAAGAGAGAGACTGAAAACTCCTCTGTTCTTTACAAGTCAACAAAATAGTTTTTCAAAAGATATATAAACACCTAGTCAATGTGCTTCTTTGCTCTCAGTTCTATATTTTCTTTTCTGTCTTGTAGCCTTTATATGTAAGAGCTTGTGTCATGAATCATAAAATTGTCCTTGACATTTTGAATTAAAAGGGTATAATTTATTATGAAAACGGTAACACTTCAGTATAGGGAACATGTATTCACTATTAACTACAAATATTTTCTCAATTAACTCCTAATTTGCTGCTAATTAAAAGGTAGTTTTTGAAGTGTTTAAGTTTAGGTATTGGGTAGGATTAAAGCATTGATATGTGCTCTGTAAGTACTAATAAACAGCCAATATACTAGTAATATGCATGATAAGTTAAAAGACTAGTTAAAAGTGAGAATTTAACATACTGGACAAGAACTCAAGTCCACTAAAACTGTTTATTAAAGCCAAACTTGAAAAGTGGCCCATTCTAAAACCAGTGGATTTTTGATGAGGATGGAAAATGGTTGTGAATATTAAATTGACATTTATCATTATAAGTGGACCGCAAAAAAGTGATAGAAATGTTCAGTATGACCCCTTTAAGCTTGTCATATAAAGGCACAGGCCTAGTTTGGTTAGTAAATGTTTTCGTGACACATTTGGTCTTGTCCTATCAGTGAAAACTTCCTGGTGCGGTGGGACAGCACAGGCATGCCGAAAGAGATCGAAAAACTCAACAACCTTCCTGCACTTTTCACGGTAACAAAGATTAAAAGAACAGGTTTTTGACTACTGCTCAAAAGTTTGGGGTCCGTTTTTTTTTTTTTTTTTTTTTGGAAAGAAGTCACTTCTGTAAAACAGTAACTACAGTAAAAACAGTAATATTATAGAATATTATTACAATTTTAAACAACTGTTTGTCTCTTTGAATATATTTTAAAATGTAATTCACACCTGTGTTCCAATGCTGAATTTTCAGCATCATTACTCCAGTCTTCTGTTTCCATCCACCTATTTTAATGCAGATTTTGGGATATCGCATAAAAAAATAAATAAATAAACGCTGGATGGATATGGCGAGATGCGCATAAATTCCAAAAAATGTGCATAAACTCAAATGCGCTAAATTGAGTTGGATGCATTTTTGATCTGGCAAGAAAACTATGATGGAAACACATTTAGCGTAGACCTAAGAAATTCCTCGATGCGCATCAAAAAAGTCACTTTGTGATGGGACGGTGTCATGAGAAATCGAGTCCCCCCCAGAAATCGGGTCTCCTTTAGTACCCAATTGGTAATACCTGATCAAAAGTTGTTATTGTAAGCACAACATGCTTAAAATATAAAATTAATGGCTATGTATTGCATAATAAAACAAACTGGAACAGATATTGGAAGTGAAAAGCTAAGCTAGCAGGTTAATCAGGTAAATGTATGCTATGCTAGTACATAAGCTAACTAAAAAACAGTAAGAACAAGAAATGCTTGATTTCACAACCTATAGCTTCAGTTATATACTAGTTTATGAAACCATGTAATTTAATGGTCATTGAAATGCATTATAAACTATATAAATCATAACATGTTGCAGGAATTATAATCAGGTGCTAAAATACTACCCATTAAAAGTCAGTTGAACAAATGGGATTACTCGGGAGACCTGATTCCAGGGGGGACTTGATTTCTCACCACAATGGCATAACTGGACCAACCAGTGGACCGTTCTCGCTGCACAGAATCTGAAATGCTGTTTTGGTCATTCTGAAATGCCTGAGCAAAGTATGTCATCAAAGTGGTTTGGTATAATTATTACCTCTCAGAACTGTCTTGCACGACTTGTTCCCAAACAGCAGACATCTCTCTCTGAAACCATGATAACATGACAGAATTTATTGAGTTTTGTCTGCACGCTCTGAGGCTCAAGTACAACCCAAATACTGGCCCAAATTGGGACATTTTTTACGTTTGAATAAAATGAAAACTAAAAGACTTTCAAATCACATGAGCCAATATGTATTCACAATAGAATATAGATAAATGTTTAAATTTTACACTTTTATCCACTAAATGTGCTCATTTCAAATTTGATGCCTGCTACAGGTCTCAAAAAAGTTGGCACGGGGGCAACAAATGGCTGAAAAAGCAAGAAATTTGGAAAAGATGCAGCTGGGAGAACGTATAGCAACTAATTGAGTTAATTGATATCATGTTTTTAACATGATTAGCTATAAAAGGGATGTCTTAGAGAGGCAGAATCTCTCAGATGAAAGGATGGGAAGAGCTGTGAAAGAGTGTGTAAAAAGATTGTGGAATACTTTAAAAACAATGTTCCTCAACATGAAATTGCAAAGGCTTTGCATATATCATCATCTACAGTGCATAACATCATCAAAAGATTCAGAGAAGCTGGAGAAATCTGTGTGCATAAGGGACGAGGCCAAAGACCTTTATTGGATGCCCTCAGACGACACTGCATCACTCATCAGCATGATTGTGTCAATTACTAAATGGGCCCAGGAACACTTACAGAAACCACTCTCGGTAAACACAATCCGCCGTGCCATCTGCAGATGCCAACTAAAGCTCTATCATGCAAAAAGGAAGCCATATGTGAATATGGTCCAGAAGCGCTCACTTAAAATGGACTGTTTCAGAGTGGAAAAGTGTCCAAATTTGACATTCTTGTTGGAAATCTTGGATGCCGTGTCCTTCTGGCTAAAGATGAGGGAGACCTTCCAGCTTATTATCAGCGTTCAGTTCAAAATCTCTGATGGTATGGGGGTGCATAAGTGCATGCGATATGGGCAGCTTGCATGTTTTGGAAGGCACAATGAATGCTGAAAGGTATATAAAGGTTTCCAGATGGCATGTATTTCAGGGAAGGCCTTGTGTATTTCAACTGGACAATGCAAAACCACATACTGCAACTTTTACAACAGCATGGCTTCGTCGTAGAAGAGTCCGGGTGCTGAATTGGCCTGCCTCCAGATCTTTCACCTATAGAGAACATTTGGCGCATCATTAAACGAAAGACGACCACGAACTCTTCAGCAGCTGGAAAACCATATCAGACAAATTCCAACACCGAAACTCCTGAAACTCATAACCTCGATGCCCAGATGTCTTCTAACTGTTTTGAATTGAAGGAGATGCTACACCATGGTAAACATGCCCCCGTCTGAACTATTTTGAGACCTATAGCAGGCATTAAATGATGCTCATTTTGTACATAAAATGGAATGTTTAAACATTTGTTATGTTATCTATGTGATTTGAAAGTCTTTTAGTTTATTTTATTCAAATTTAAAAAATATCCCAACATTTCCGGGGACGGAATTCGGGTTGTAATTTATTATAGGCTATAAGAAAATTATTACATTAAGTGGCTCCTCCTATTGCAGCAACGTCCATTTTCTTATTGATATTTAGAGTCAGTTTATGATTTTGTTCTCTTCGACTCGCTGAATGGAAACGCTACTTTATTCGCAAATGTTTTATGCGATTTTCAAATTTAGCTCACAAGATAAATTCGCAACTTTGGAAGGAAACATATCCACTGTCACATGATCCTTCAGAAATCATTCTGATATCTTGATCTGTTGCTATAGAAACACTTCTTACTGAAAACAGTCAATAGAATGAATAGAACGTTCAAAAGAACAGCATTTAATTGAATATATATTTTTGGAATGAAGTCTTAACTGTCACAAACAAATAAGTAAACAAATGTTCTGACCCCAAATGTTTGAACAGCAAATCTAAAAAATGAGGGAAAAAAAGCATTGGATCGGCATTGGATTTTTAATATTTTTAAGTGTTTCCCGCTGTTGTTCTTCTGTGACATCCCTGTGTTCAGGACCTGAGCAGCAGTGACCTCATCAGACTGCGCCTCTTCCTGGTGTGTCAGATCATCCGTGTGGGCTGCATGGAGCTGAAGGATGGAAAGAAACACACAGGAGGGCTGAGGAGGCCGTTTGGAGTAGCAGGTTTTAGATGCTTTATTATTCATAGATGGTATAGCTGTAGAAGATCCAGAGGATTTTCTCTTCATTTCACACTTCAGAGAGCAGAAACAAAGTGGGCACGCAAACAGACACGCACAAAACATTTACATGACGACGTACTGGGGTGTAACAAACCGTAGTGTTCCCGTTTAAATAAACACAGAACTAGTGGCAGCGAAGTCATTTCAGTGCCATTAGCATCCTGGAACACAACTGCAAAAATATCGATTGTTTTCAGGCAGATTTCCCAAACACACTCTCTCTCTGCCTTTCTTGAACAAACAGTAAAGTTCTTCCACCTCGACAGGACGACTCAAACAGCTCAAATTACACTCATTTAGTTCTACTGACTACATGTAAGTGCTTTAAAAAGAACTACACAAATGTCACGTTTCTGCTTCTAAGCTCTTCAGCTGTCTTGGCTGCTGGGTTTGGAATATGAGTGCATTACTGCAAATACACTTTTTGTCTGTTTTCAAGATCTTCAGCATCGTTTTTGTGGTAATAGATCTTAACCTACAGATGTCGTGTATGTGTGTGAACAAGGGTTTAATTGCATCGAGAGAATCAGTCAGTGTTTCTACACTTTTACTCTTTTGCTTGTCAGCACTGCCTCGTAATATGTCAAGTAACTGAACAAAAGACATTATTTATCCATATTGCCGATTTGCTGTTGAAAAGAATGACTTTTCCCCAGTCAAGCGTGCATGATGTTTTACGTCTCGCTGCTTAGTGTCCTCTTTCTTTTCAACAGTGAGTTTCTTTCTCCTGTTATCATATTTCAGTTAAAAGTTTTCACTTGTGCAAGTAGACTTGACGTTACTATTATTACATTTCCTTATTGATCTAACTCAATAATATATAATATATAACTCAATAATGCTATATGAAATGATTACATTGTGAATAGATGCAAACCTAAAGGTGACCCACATTTGCTGAAAATAGTTTATTTTTATTTCAAAAGGACATTGTGTCAAGAGTTTTGACCTTTTTTATTTTGCAGCCGAGATACTGTAGACAATAACATCAGGTTGAATGCCTGAAATGTATTTTTCAAGAAGAAAATTGAAGCAATTTCTATTTTAAGCTCTAAGACATAATTACATTCATTCTGTGGCTTTTTTATTTATTTATTTATTTATTTTTATAAATCTGAGCAGGCGACACCTGCTTAACCTTGTTGTGAACGTGACTTTTTTTCATGGTTGTAAGTTCACAATTAGAGAACTAAAACAGATGAGATTTTCAGGAAAAACAGTTATTGGTAGGCAGCATGAATAATTGTTTTTCTTAGATTTAATAATCTTTTTTTATAGATTGATTATTCATTGAAAATCCAATCCATCCATCCATCCATCCATCCATCCATCCATCCATCCATCCATCCATCCATCCATCCATCCATCCATCCATCCATCCATCCATCCATCCATCCATCCATCCATCCATCCGAATAATGATGTTTTTCTAGATTTAATAATCTGATTTTGAAGATTGATTATTCATTGAAAATGAATCCATCCATCCATCCATCCATCCATCCATCCATCCATCCATCCATCCATCCATCCATCCATCCATCCATCCATCCATCCATCCATCCATCCATCCATCCATCCATCCGAATAATGATGTTTTTCTTAGATTTAATAATCTGATTTTGAAGATTGATCATCCATCCATCCATCCATCCATCCATCCATCCATCCATCCATCCATCCATCCATCCATCCATCCATCCATCCATCCATCCATCCATCCATCCATCCATCCATCCATCCATCCATCCATCCATCCATCCATCCATCCATCCATCCATCCAAATAATGATGTTTTTCTTAGATTTAATAATCTGATTTTGTTTTCTATAGACTCGAAATGAATCTCTTATCAACATTTAACCATATTCAGGAAGATCAACTGAACAGTTTGCGCCACATATTTGACCTCAGAATACATCTCAAAACCAATACTTAGAAAATCCGAGTTATTTTCTCTCTCTAAGGGAATGTGAACAATACAGAATGTAATAATTAAATGTAATGTATCTGTGGTTCGGATCAGCTCTAGCCTCCTGTTTCTTTGTGTTTACAGTCATGGATATCACAGATATTGCCCATGGGAAAATTGATGATGATGATAAGCAGTATTTCATCCCTTTTCAACAGTGAGTGTGTCCTTTTTGAGATTAGAATATCCTTCATTTGCATGATTATAATTTCTCTTTTCATGTTTTTTTTCTTTGTTCTTCTTCATGCATTGTTGTTTATCTTGGGCAGAGTCCATCATACACTGTTAGCCCTTGGCTACATTTTGATATCTTTTTCTTCTTCAATTTTGTCCCTCTCCTCTTGGACTCTCTTTTCCTAGGATTGCCATGGAAACATACATCCGTCAGAGGCAGCTAATCATGTCTCCTCTCATCCCGTCTCGTGTCATTGGCGAGAATGAGCCACTCGCTGCCGTCTTCAACAAAGTCATTGCAACACGAGAGGTCAACCACAAAGGACAGGGTAAATCCAGACCATTAAGCCCAAAAATTAATCTTTGGTCTTGTGTTTATGGCTCTGGGGACAGCTGTGACCTTACGGAAGTTTCTCAGTTGTTGTATGAAAGTCGAACCTTTGAAAAGTTTGAGAGAATGAAAACGGGATCAAAACTGTTTTACCTAGAGACAGAATGAGATGTGAATATGCCCGTCTTTCAGGATGTTTTGGCTTTGAATATGAATATCTTATTTTATGAATATTTTAACAGTTTTGCATATTTGTTGTTTTATATTGAGGTAAAATTTAATGCATTCAATTACTTTAAGGATTTTCTTTCTTTATTCTCATCCATCCATCCATCATTCCATTCATACAGTCCATCCATCCATCCATCCATCCATCCATCCATCCATCCATCCATCCATCCACCCAATCTATCTATCCATCCATCCATCATCCATCCATCCATCCATCCATCCATCCATCCATCCATCCATCCATCCATCCATCCACCCAATCCATCCATCTGTCCACCCACCCATACATCCATCCATCCATCCACCCAATCCATCCATACAATCCATCCATCCAATCCATCCATCCATCCATCCATCCATCATTCCATCCACCCAATCTATCATTCCTTCCATCCATCCATCATTCCATCCATCCACCCAATCTATCTATCATTCCTTCCATCCATCCATTCATCCATCCATCCATCCATCCATCCATCCACCCAATCTGTCTGTCCATCCATCCATCCATCCATCCATCCATCCATCCATCCATCCACCCAATCCATCCATCCATCTATCCATCCAATCTATCTATCATTCCATCCATCCATCCATCCATCCATCCATCCATCCATCCATCCATCCATCCATCCAATCTATCTATCCATCCATCCATCATCCATCCATCCACCCAATCTATCTATCATTCCATCCATCCATCCATCCATCCATCCATCCATCCATCCATCCATCCATCCATCCATCCATCCATCCATCCATCCATCCATCCATCCATCCATCCATCCATCCAATCTATCTGTCATTCCATCCACCCAATCTATCTGTCATTCCATCCACCCAATCTATCTATCATTCCATCCACCCAATCTATCTATCATTCCATCCACCCAATCTATCTATCATTCCATCCACCCAATCTATCCATCCATCCATCCATCCATCCATCCATCCATCCATCCACCCAATCCATCCATCTGTCCACCCACCCATACATCCATCCATCCATCCACCCAATCCATCCACCCACCCACCCAATCAATCCATCCATCCATCCATCCATCCATCCATCCATCCATCCATCCATCCATCCATCCATCCATCCATCCATCCATCCATCCATCCATCCATCCATCCATCCATCCATCTATCTATCATTCCATCCACCCAATCTATCCATCCATCCATCCATCCATCCATCTTGTTGACTGACGAGACCCGTCTGAATTTATAAAGGCATATTTTTGCTTTCAGGTTTGTTTGTGACCCTTAAGCTGCTCCCTGGAGATGTGTTCCAGGTTAAAAAAGATTACCCTCATTTCGTGGATCGCACAACAGCTATAGTCAGGAAAATGGGCTTTCCTGAAATTATCCTGCCAGGTTGGTCTGCACATCTTTCAGATTGAAACATCTTCGTCGTAGCAATAGTGCTATTAAAGCCTTTTTGACCCTCTTCAGTAAATCCATTTGCAGTCGTCTCTTCACCCAGATCCTCTAGTGCCCATTACTAGTCAACCTACTGTGCAACTATTATGTCTCTACAGGCTATGTAAGGAATGATATATATGTTACACTGCTACAAGGAGAATTTGATCGTGGCAAGAAGAAAACTCCCAAAAACGTAGAAGTTATAATGAGCGTGATGGATGAAGAAGGAAATCCCATGGAGGTAAAGAAACCCCATAACATTAAATATTAACTAACATTAATATCTAAGCGCAATTAGGAGATTCCCACACCATCGCTTGGTAAAGTGCACGTTTAAAACCAAGTAACTGAATCCCGATTCAAACATTAGTGCTTCAATTACATATTTCTTTTTGCATCAGTAATTTGCAGGTGCTACCATGGTACATATCTAAAAAAAAACATGGGATTACCATGGCACAACTTTTTAGGAAATACCATCAAAGTCATTTTAATATGAATGATATGAATAAAAACAGTTTCTTTGGTTCCATTGTCCTCCGTTCTTCTCGTTTATGTTGACTAACAGTTTTCGCTTTCACTATTTAGCATGCAGCGCTCATCCACCCCCTTTATCTCTGTGTTTTGACAGCAGAACTGTTGCTGGCATAAAAACAGCTCACAGATCTTTCTCCTTTATGAAACGGCTGCTGTCTTTTGAATGTCCAAACACACAGCACAGAAAGCATTTTACAGTGCTGTTCTTGCCAAATGCTATTTTGAGCTGTAATGCACATATATGCGTGTCCTGTTTACACTTGTGAACACAGAAAAATACAATAAATTCATTTTGAAACATATTTCCTAAAAAGATTTCCCCCTTTTAAAAGATTTAAGCTTGTCTCTCAGTCTTGTTGTCATTTTATATACTGCACATTATGCAACACAGTTTCCTTCAGCTCAAGCTGTGCACTGCCAACTGCTGGTCTTGTTAACATTGAACTTTTTTCTGCTGCAAACCACTTACTGTATGTGAAAAGAAAAAACTATTTTCTTCCAGTAGATCTTACTTTTTTACATTGTCAATCTCTCTTCAGAAAGCCGTATTTCCTGGAGCTGGTTATGAAGGGATCACTGAATACAAGTCTGTCATCTACTATCAAGTCAAGCAGCCCTGCTGGAATGAGACGGTTAAGGTACAAACACTGGGACGAAAACAAAATCAAAGACTTTGTGGTTATGTTTTTGAAGTTTTGAAGCTAAAGTCCTTTTCATATGACTCGCAGCAGCATTCTCTAATGCAAAGCATTAATCTACAGCAACCTTGCTTTATTTTGTGTGCAGGTCAAGCGTTGTGACCTGTAACTCAACAATATCAACCTTTGCAGCCCCAGTCAAATATGAAAATAAGATGGAAGAGCGACTGATTCTTTGTAATCATAACTTTTGACCCGTTAGGCGTTGGCTCAAGTGTCTTAAATCGTTGGAAATTTTTTTGAAAAACCTACTTTTGCGATCTAGTAATAGATTTTTGGCTCAATCAGAGCGGCCATGATAGTCTATGACGACATTGACTTATCTCAAAAAACATGTCCGCCATCGGCCAATGAAATTTAAGCAGCTATCAGACAAAGTTAACCGAGGCTGATTGGAATGAAACTCAATGGGCCTGTTTGACTCTAGAGGCCTATGAGAAATTCAAAAGAAATCGGCCACTGGGGGGTTCTTTTGGCGTTTTCATGTGCACAAAAGATTGTGTATATCGTGCAAATTTTTTTTTTCGCACACCCACAACATTCATACCACATGGTACACCTCCTCATTCTGAGCAACTTTGCCTCTAGGACTGCTGCTGTCCATCGAATTGTTTGTTAAATATTGCAGATTATTTAAAAAAACAATAGTTTTGGTATGGTTTAGGGTTAGTTACTTGTAATTATGCATAATTTACTGTTATTACTATAGTAAGTACATGTAGTAACGTGTAACTACGTCACTGTAAAATAAAGTGTTACCAAATTTATATACTTTTTAACCACAAATGCTCGTTTTGCACTAGCTCTGCGATGTGCCATGCATTATGTTGAAAGGTCACGTGTGATGTAGGCGGTTATGGAGTGAGTAAATTATCAGGAAATTTTCATTCAGAAGTGAACTAATCCTTTAAAAACCATATATTTCCTATGGTAAATTGCCTGTATTGGCTTTAAATGGTTACAGGCTTGCTAAATAAAACAAAAAATATTTTTACGGATGTGCTTAAAGGCCTCAAATCGCTCAAACCCCGTTAATTGCTGCTTGCAGCTATATTTTAATATTGCTTTTATTAAAACCTCTTTGCTAATTCAACCATGCTAATGCATTTTTGCATGAACATTGACGCACATTTTAAAGTTGATTTTAAACTACAAATTCACTTTTTGTAAAAATCATATCAAATCATATCTTTTAGTTGTAAAAGTTTAATTACATTTTAGCAATTTTAACAAATATTGTGTAAAAATATCCTGCATATTAACTTAAACATGTATCTGTTATTATAATTTGTTTTGGCTTTAACATGTAACATGTAATACCCAACATTCTAATAAATGTCCATTACAAAAATCGGTAATAAATTACTGTAAGGTTTAATTTGTTGCACTAAGTAACTACAGTAGTTGACATGAACTACCAGTGAACATTCATTTATTTCATGTAAATTTCAGCATTTACTAATACATTATTAAAATCAAAAGTTGTATTTGTTAACATTAGTTAATGCACTGTGTTCCAGTCATATTTTTACTTACAATAACAAAGATTAATAAATGCTTTAAAAATATATTGCTTATTGTTATTTGCCATTATGTATTATAGTCCCTCAAAGTCAGAATGTTGCAATATCCTGACAAAATGATCTGGTACATTGTTTAACACACAATGCATATCAAGACAATCAGAGAGAGTATGTTCCCTTTTTATTCTTTCTGCATTGAATTAGAGTGATTGTCAGGATAAGCTCAGATATGTTCTCTCTCCATACTTGTACCATTTTAACTATGTACACCTGCCACATTCATGCTGCCTAGCAAGAAAATTGCCCTTCTGTGATGCTGCCAGCAGTGCTTTTTATGTCGAGGTCAATTGAACTCCTGACACTTGTGTTAAGAGTTTCGTTGAAGCCCTTCATATGGGTCATGTGAAAGGGACTTAAGAGCTGCAGCAGGCTTTCATTCACTCGTTCTCTTCTGTCCGTCAGGTGGCCATTCCTATTGAGGATGTATGTCGATGTCACCTGAGGCTGACCTTTAGACACCGATCTTCTCAAGATTGTGAGTCCTTATAGTGCATGACATTGAGGTTACTACAACTGCATGTAGAAGTTAAGGACTGTGGTATCTGTTATGTTTTTTTGCTTTTCATTAATGCATTTCTGCAGGGGTTCACAAACTTTTTGTCCAGGTCATGTTTGTAGTGTGCATTTTACTTCATTTTAGGCTCAAGAAAATCTGCATATTTTATACACAAGTCCAACATGGGGCTAAATATTATGCTCGAAAAACATTTTTAGTAATAAAGAATAAATAAGATTCAACCCATTGGCATTTTTGCTGACCCCAGGTTGAGAACCTTTGCGCTACTGTGTGTTCAAGCTTGTTTTTATGTTAAACATTTGTCTGCTTACATTTTTGTAGCCAGAGATAAGTCCGAGAAGCCTTTTGGCATGGCCTTTGTCCGCCTGATGAAGTCGGATGGCACCACGCTCCCAGATGGAAAACACGATCTTATTGTCTACAAGGTGGGCATCTTAAAGAATGTTCTGGGTTCAATACAAATTAAGGTCACTTGTGGCATAAAATTGACTACTGCAAATATATAGGGATGCAAATATATTAGGGATGCACATAGTGTTGTCAAAAGTACCGGTACTTCGGTACCAAGTCGGTACTGAAATTTTGAAAATGTGACGAAACCAGCATTTCTGTAGTACCGAGAATCCGGGTATATTCGGTACCCACTAATAGGGCTGTGCCAGTATTTACGTGAATATGACACGAGTGAAGCACAAAGCTTTATTTACAGAAGAACTAATAGGTTAGCAATTAAATGTGACATCGCAGTCATGGAAACATTTTGGTTCATGCCGAATGAGAGACGCGAGTCCATACATTTAAGCTTTGTATTCTGTTTTCCGAATCAGGATCTGGTCACCCGATTAGCAGAGAATTTAACAATATTCCATTAGTTATTCCACTGAACATCTGTTTCTTTTCCCAACTCTTCACTCTCGCATTGAGGCCTATTATAGGCTATTCGCATTCTTTACTGTGGTAAAGTAGAAAAAACACCGTAGGACAGAAACCTTTGTGCTTGCAAGTCAATTTCTATTGAACAAAGTTTGTACTTGTTATTAGACTTTATAAGGCGCGTCAAATTTATTTGTATAGCGTGTTTCACACACACAGGTGATTTTTACTTTCGTTTTCTCTGGCAGCGCTAAACCAAACATAGCCTGAATGTCTTTCCCCTACGGAGGATAAAACTCGCTCTTCAGGCCTTTTACAACAAGTGTCAGTTGCTTGTAAAATCAGGAGATAACATGAAGATTATTATTAAAGAGAAATGGTCTCTTTCCTGATCATGTCCCACATCCCTCTCAAAGCGCAAAGCAGTCTATATCAAAGTAATAACGGGACTTTGGCTATATGACGCGTCTTTGTGTGGAAATAAAAAACGAATGTTTTTTGAAATATTAACTTTCTTATTATTTAGGTTACCATTATTTACCGATATTTATTCCATAGTTTTACAGGCTGTAGTGTGTTGTTTCACTGAGGAATAGCTAAAATAAACACGCACGTCTGTTAGGCTACCCCTCTTGAAAAAAACGAGCATATGCTGGTAAGTTAGGTTTTGAAGTTGGTATGCTGGTTTGAGCTGGTTTGTGCTGGTCCAGGACCAGTTTAGGACCAGCATTTGACCAGCATACAGCTTCAAAACCTACCTTACCAGCATATGCACGTTTTTTCAACAGTACACAATGGATGTTTAAGCATTTATTTATTTATTTATTTATTTATATATTTTTATACTTCAAATGTTTCAAAAAATATTTCATTGAGGTAGCCTATATAAACATACACAAACACACACACTCCAAATCAAATAGGCTATATAAAATAGTAAAATCCAATAGATTTTGCTGTGGTACCGAAATTGGTACCGAGAACCGTAAAATTTTCATGGTATCGGTACCGACTACTAGAATTTTGGTACCGTGACAACACTAGATGCACAATATATCGCTGATATATGTTCATTTTTAATGTTATCGTTATCGGCCCGATGAGAAAATTTGAATATTAAAGCCCATAAATAATGGATTATTTCCTTCTGCTAAGACACTTTTTAAATTGGTTTTGAATTGCTTGAAATATGATTGAAATCACTTAAAAAAGGAAAATACAGTTAAGTGCAATGTACAGCGCAACTCATATAGGCTACATAATATTATAATGAGAATTGGACATGACTTTCAATGGCAAGACTTTTGTTTTTGTAATCAGGCTCTCAAAAATTGTAAAAAAAAAAAAAAAAAAAAAAATGTAATTTAGAATTATCAGCCAATATATCGGTTATCGGCTTTCACATATAAAAAATTATTGGTATCAGCAAAATTGCAAAATTTTCATATCGGTGCATCCCTGATATATATATATATATATATATATATATATATATATATATATATATATATATATATATATATATATATATATATATATATATATATATATATATATATATATATATTAGGGCTGTCAATCAATTAAAAATTTTAATCTAGTTAATTACATACTCTGTGATTAATTCATCTAAATTAATCGCATACATAATTTTTGCTGTGAAAGTATTTAATATTTCAATTCATCCACACAAACAGTAAAAAGTGCCCTACCCACGTGATTTGCAAGCCCGATACTGACAATAAAGTACCCGTCACTCTCACTGTAATTGTTTCTTGCCCTCTTTGCAAAAAAAAAAAGTTGATTTTATAGCTTTGTAAGAGAAGATGCTTTTTTGCTAAACCTGAAAAGTATTAAAAAGTAGCATTTAGAAGTTATATTAACTAATAATATAATCTTCTACCATATACAATTGAATGCACCTAGCTAACAACAACTTGCTTTGTTCTGGTTTCACCTCACTCCTGTCTAAACTAACTGATTTTATAGGTTGGCCTAATTTACTACACATTGTCATTTAAATAACCTGAAAATATAGTGGATTATTAAGGCTATTTTACTAACCACTCTTGCTAAATGGGGTAAGCACACTTATGTTCTCATTTCAGAGTTGTTCGAGTAAATGATTCATTATAGACCATGTAGACAGATCAGTTGTTGTCATGATTCATTCAAATGAATCTGTTCAAATGAGTCATTAGGTCGTTAGCGGACGTTGACACGTTGCGTGCGAATCGCAACTGTTATTAGGACATCGCAAAAGATTTGTCAACACAGAAAACACTTCACCACTGGATAGGATTTTCTTTTTGTTTACTGAAAGTGTGGTTTATGTCAGCTGCACGTGCAGGGCGCCTGTCAGAGAAGATGAGGTGACGTTCTTTTGAGCTCTATTCACACCCAGCGGTTGGGAAAACATTGTCCGAGTGCACCTCGTGAAACGGATTCGGTCTTACGAACTTTTAGCATTGTGTCAGCTGATTTAGATTATTATGTGTGAGGTAGAGATAGTGCAAAGACGGTGCTTAGTGATGGGAAGTTCGGTTCTTTTCCGCGAACCGGTTCTTTCGGACAGTTCGATTCAATAAACCGGTTGAAAAAAACGGTTCACCAGTTCTTTTACGCTCCGACGTAATGACGCCATCCGTGATGACGTCGTCTATCGCGGGCCGGGTTGAAAAAACAAGTGATTCAAATATATAAAGTTAGTAACGTTAATCATAACATCAGTCAACTAAAACATTATAATCTGAAGCGTTTCTTACAATTTAGTTTTGCATCTAAAGCATCCAAACACATATACAGGCAGTGATGTGCAAACAAAGTTTTACAGTTATAAAGTGAATAAATTAGTCTTCATCAGCGCAGAAACCATCCTCTTACATTATGATTAAATAAATTTACGTTTCGCCAGATTGGCCCCTCATTCGAGTCCTCTCATAGCATCAGTTGTCCTAGTTAACCGGTGCTGTGATGTTACTGTTCGGTAGCTTCATCGGTTCTCAAATCGGACACGTCCGAAAGAAGCGGTTCTTCGGTTGTGTACTGATGATCCGAAAACCGTTGCAACCGATTTTACTCGAGAACGAGATTGAGATTCGAGAACCGCGAGAGCGATTCAAAAGGAGTCGCCAGTTTGCTGTCGTTGTAGTTTGATTACGTCATTTTTTTTATCTTTATATCACCTTGTTTAGAAATTAAAGCTGTCCATGGATTATTTATGAAACAAATAAATGTTTAGTTTGATAAATCTAATTGTTTTCAATCTTTAAAAAAAAAATAACTTGAAAGCACAACTGCACAACTTTTACTATATTGCTTTTTAAATAATATTAATATAGAAAAATGAATTTGTAGAACTATTTCTGAACATTAGTTTGATCTGTGTACAAAATATTATGTTCATGTTGGCATGTAGTTTATTATGTACAGTATTATGTACAGTATTTTATGCTATTAATCTATGGTGTATTTGGAAAAGCACAATACACTTTTTGTATTTTGAAAGTCATAAACATATTTTCAGTATGTTTTATATTATCACACTGTCCGATGTTCAACAAAACTTGACTAACGTGCTTTTCGTTCACTTGAAAAGTTAAACGCATGCGCAGTATCATCAGCTTACCGGTTCTCAAATCGGACATGTCCGAAAGTAGCGGTTGTCGGTTGTGTACTGATGATCCGAAAACCGCTGCAACCGGTTCTTGACTCGAGAACGAGAACCGTGACAGGCCGTGTTCGTTCGTGTGCGCCGCGCATGCACACTCATATCAGCTCGTGCCCATCATTATCAGTTCTCTCTTTTCAGCAGGTTAAATCACTGTATGTTGGAGTAACTGAATAACTCCGGGATGTTGGTTTATTTCGAGAGGTAGTGTCAGGCACATCAAAAAGTGAGTAACTTTAGTAATTTGTGGATTCATGTTTGCTTACTGAAGATGCGAACTGTTTGGAACGATTCAGACCGATTTGGTGAACTGGTTCAACCGGTTCACTGAAAAGAACCGGTTAAAAAGAACGATTTGTTCGCGAACCGGACATCACTATGAAGAAGAAGAGAGCTCGCGCGCACGAGGGAGGAGCTCTGCTCGTTCTGTCCGTCAGCACAGCAGTCGTCTCCCTCCTTCATTTTACAGTCGAATGGTGGCTAGAACCATAGAACGGCTCCAGGTTCAAAGGTCATTACGGAATGGATTAATTGGCGTTATTTTTCCTCTGATTAATTAATCGAAATTAATGTGTTATTTTTACAGCCCTAATTTATTTTTATATATATATATATATATATATATATATATATATATATATATATATATATATATATATATATATATATATATATATATATAACAAGGGAAATTTTTTTTTTGACTAATTTTGTGGTTATCAACATTTTGCTGATTGAGCTTAGCTTGCATTGAACCAGAATTCATTAAAGTGAATAAATTACAATTTAAAATCGTCATTTACTATCTCATGATGTTCCAGATTTGTTTTAGATGATCTATTTTCTCTATTCCTACTGTAGTAAAAATGAATACATTGTTGTAGGGAGTACAGAACTTTAGTTGAAGTGATACCTTGATCTTTCAGCCATTTTACACTACCGTTCCAAAGTTTGGGGTTGGTAAGAATTTTTTAATGTTTTTGAAAGAAGTCTCTTCTGCTCACCAAGACTGAATTGATTTGATTCAGAAAAACACAGTAAAAACAGTAATTCTTTGAAATAATATTACAATTTAAAATGATTTCTATTTGAATATATTTTAAAATGTAATTTATTCCTGTGATCAAAGCTGAATTTTCAGCATCATTACTCCAGTCTTCAGTGTCACATGATCCTTCAGAAATCATTCTAATATGATGATTTGCTGCTCTTACTGTCCCTTTCTGTCCTTTTCTCTTACTGTCCTGAGCTTTCTTTGCTGAAAGCTCACGTCGGTAAAACACATTTTAGCATGCAAAATTTCCTTAACTTCCCTTTATACCTACAATATCTGTTATTGTTCCATGGCTTTATAGTTCAGCCGGACAATAAAGTCTCAAACATGCAGTGCCACTACAAGTTCCTCTTCTGTTCCTCCAGGTGGATGTGAAGAAAGCTGACGATGCCAAGACGTATTTGACTCTGCCTGGCACATATGCTGAAGTGGAAGAGAAGGAGAGACAGACAGGAAAATCCTTCCATCATGCCGGCCTCATTCCCGTCACCAAAGACAGCTTCCAGATCGGCACCCTCACCTGCTCTACAAAGCTTACTCAAAACGGTATTTCCCTTTTGCGGAATGCAACAGCACTTCCACAGTCATTTATATATTTTGAATTTCAATATTTCCACAATATTTACCCATTTACAATATTGTCTTTGCAAACCTGACATTTTTTGATGTCAAAATTAGACTTGTTTTTGCACACATTACATTTAGTTTTCATTTTGACATTTATTTGTTGAGCGCTTTTCACAAAACGTACTGCAGCTTTACAGAAAATGTGTGTTTCTAGGTTACAATTAAGAGAGGTGACTATGTCAAAGTAATATCCATATGGCAGAAATAAACCGTTCTAAGAAAATCCTGCAGTTAGCTAATCATATGTATTAATTTAAATAGAAACAGTGAGCATGTTAAAGCAGTGATTACATTTTAGTGATCATAATGTGATCATATGATTTGGAATGGCAAAAGGGATGAAAATAGATAATGACAAAAGTTTAATTTTAGGTTAAGATCCATATGTAACGGTGTGAGACAGCAAAGGTTTTGCAGTAGGTGAATTTCTAAAGCTTTTTTAATTTCCTCCGACTCAGTTGACCTTCTGGGGCTTCTCAACTGGAGATCAAACACTGAGAGACTTGAAGAAATTCTTCAGAAACTTATGGAAGTGGATGGAGGGGAGATTATTAAAGTAAGCTTGTGAGAAAACATAACACTTGGCCTTCTGCAAAATTCTGCTTTATGATCTGAAGTTTTTCTTGTGTGTTTCTCTAGTTCCTTCAGGACACACTGGATGCTCTCTTTAATATCATGATGGAGACCTCAGAGGAAGAAACCTATGATACGCTGGTTTTCAATGCCTTGGCAAGTTTTAATTATTTAACTCACTCTTCAGAGATCCACTAGTTAGTCCATAATCCAAACTATGCTTCTGTTTTGGAGTTTTTCCAGTAATGGAAAACCTGGAAAATACCAAGGAACATTCAAATAAATTTCAATAAATGTTCATGCAGTGATTTGGTCCCAACATGCCTCATGAGTATAAGTATTAGTTATCCGAAACAACCAAGTTTAATACTTGTTCTGATCCCAAATCCGTAGTATAAGTAACAGTAAACGTGTTGCTCATTTGAAACAAGCATGACTTTTAATTCATGATCATTGGATAAATATTTTTAAAATCCTTTTGTTCACATTGCTTTCGTGAAATTCTAGTCCATTAAAACTTTTACAGTCGAGCAAAATCAGAAAAATACATAATGATTACAGAAATATAGATTTCTACTATTTTATAACTTTTAAAGACTTTTTAAAGGGGTCCTATTATGCCTCTTTTTACAAGATGTAACATAAGTCCCTGGTGACCCCAGAATGTGTCTGTGAAGTTTCAGCTCAAAATACCCTGTGGATTTTTTAGTATACCATGTTTTAACGGCCTATTTTTGGGTGGGAGAAAAAATGCGCTGGTTTGGTGTGTGTACCTTTAAATGCAAATGAGCTCGTGCTCGCCACCGCATACATAATACAGGAGAAGCTCACACAGCAAATATAACTCTCAAAATGGATCATTACTAACTGTTTGTGATGCAGCATATCAGATCACGTAGGTATGGCATGTATTTTGTGGATGTTCGCTAACATTTGATTCTGAATGAGTTTGATAGTGTGCTGCACGGCTAATGTGGCTAAAGCTACACACTGTTGTAGAGACTCAATAAGAGTGAAGATGCGTTTATGAATTATACTATTATACTGTTATAATTATAATACTATTATAAATATAGCTAAACTGTGCTGGACAGCTGTACTCCAGGACCACACTGAAAACAAAATGGTGGCGTCATGGATGGAAACATACAGATTAAAGGTGCTACAGAGGATATTTTGTTTTATACATTTTTGCAATATTACTTGAAACTGTCTTTACTAACTGATAAAAGACTTTTTAATAGGTGCACTGAAAGGAATAATATTAATATACATCATCTGTGCACGAGGTAGGGCCTTAAAAACATCAGCCAATCGTTTACCCGATCATCACGTAAACGATTGGCCCTCTGGCTTGTCAATCACTGCCGTGACGTTCCTTGTGAGAGACGAGTGCGGCTGCGCGCTCCAGTAACTTTCCACACTCCACAGGCGCCGCATGCAATGTTTTTGTCAGGAGACAGGAGTAACAACTGCAGATTATGAGTTACCTGCGGTGAGTCCGACATAATGAATCCACTAACACGACACAGCGAATGCCGGTGGTAAACACTTGTGTTCCAATACTCGTGTTCCAGTACTCGTGCACAAGTTTCCCACGAAATTCCCACAAAAACTCACTAACAGTCTTTGGTCAACGAAAAGATCCTCTGTAGCACCTTTAAGGGGTGGTAATATTATAATAAGTTCCCCTTGTGATGTAGGAACGGGAGCGAAATCTGAACAGCTTGTTTTTTTCACATGCTTGCAGAGAAAGGTTTGCCCAAACAAAGTTACTGGGTTGTCCTTTTTCACGTTTTCTGGGTTGGTAGATGCACCGGGGACCTGATTATAGCACTTAAACATGGAAAAGTCAGATTTTCATGATGTGTTCCCTTTAAGAGATTTTTATTGTTATTAATAATAATAATACTAATAATAATAATTGTAGTTGATATGAATATTAATATACAATTAATAATATGAATATTAACACTTATAATAGCATTAATATTACTATTTTATATTCTGTTACTTTTTAGAGATTTTATCAAATTTACATTATTATTAACTGATATGGACATTGATATGCTTATGAATAATTAATATAATTATTCATCATATTCACATTCTTATCTAATATAATATATATATATATATATATATATATATATATATATATATATATATATATATATATATATATATATATATATAATATATATATATATATATATATATAATATTATATATATCATATTATATATATATATATATATATATATATATTATATATAAATATATAAATGATGATTATTATTATTATTATTTTATTAATATTAATATTAATATTAATATTAATATTAATATTAATATTAATATTAATATTATTTATTATTTATTATTAATATTATAATTATTATTAATCAATGGTACTATTATTCACATTAATGACCATTAATATTCATATCAATAATAATAATAATAATAATAATAATAATAATAATAATAATTTTTATAGTAATAATTTTTATAATAATAATTCTAGTTATTCTCAACTGTAACATTTTTCATGGACCAGAATTTTTCTTCCTAGTGCAATGTGAACAAAATGTTTTTAAAAAATATTTATCCAGTAATCACGAATGAAAAGTCAGAATGAGTGACACTTTTACTGTTACTCATACTTGTGGTCTGGGATCTGAGTAATAAACTTTGGTGTGTATATTTTCTCATCATGATATTTAAAATCATGTTGGGACCAAATCATTGCACTAAAGTTAGATGAAAGTTACCAACTGTAGGAGAAGGAGTGCTCGACCACTTCTGCCGAGTCATTGCGTTACTCGTACCCTTAACGCCATAACACGCCATATGGCCATCTGCATGTGGGATGTCTTCCTCCTCACAGACATACAGGTCAGATTATTCCACCATATAATGCGTACTTGATGTCTATGAAGACCATTACTTATTGTAGGTTTCAGTCCATTTTTCAACCAGTTTTAGTTGCATTACATTTGGGATGGAGAGTGACATTTGAGCCTCATAGTCATTTGAGGTTGTGCATTATTAGTTGGTTATTATTAATTTTCCCCGCCCACTTGATCTTGTTTGCTTAATTACAAAAGAAAGGTAGTTTACTTCAATATTCAATTTAATATTCAAATAAATGATTCACAATAAGATACATTTATTATGAAAGTAAATTTGAATTTCTTGTAGTCATATGATTTTAAAGTGAAGAGCTAGACCTTGTACTTTTGCTTTATTTGTTCAGGTTTTCATCATTTCGTTGATTGGCGACATAAAGTTTCAGCATTTCAACCCTGTTTTGGAGACCTACATTAGCAAACACTTCAGCGCTACTCTGGCGTATCAGTAAGAGTTACTGTCTTGTTTGGATTTCTCTGTCCTTTGTTTCACAGTTTTACAGTGTTTTAATAGAACTCGGCCATTTTTGTCCACATTTAATTCTCACTTTGCCAACTCACACTAACACTCTCTTCTTCTCTCACCTGTTCTCTATATACACCTGTCCAGAGACACTCGTGACCTGTATATTTATTTGCAAGTGTGCTGTAATTGCCTCGGTTTGCCTTGTCTTTTCACAGGAAGTTGACCAAAGTGTTGAATTATTTTGTGGGCCATGCCGAGAACCCAGCGCATACAGAGCGACTGTATGCCGCCTTGAAAGCCTTCAAGTATCTTTTTCGTTTCATTGTGCAGTCTCGAATTCTCTATTTGAGGTGAGTACCAACCCGTATTTGCTCTCAGATATACCCTCCAAGAGGGCTTGATTGAACTTATCCTTCATCTCACAATGCAAATGAAAAAGCAACAGTAAAAAAGGTACTTTAGAAATCACATGCTTCTGTATCCGTACAAACACATAGAGCAATTGGAACTACATTTGGAGCTCAAAAAAAGGCAATTAAATCAAGAGCATTGGTTCAAAGCAATAGCATGCATTACTGCATGATAAGATTACATGCATCCTTGTGCATCATGTTTATTGCTCAGTGTCTAAATAGATAGATAGGTAATTTTGTTGATGTTTCAATTCAATTCATCTTTATTTTTCATTTCTACTAAATGTTCAAGACATACAGAGGATTGAAATTACGTTTCCCAACATAACACAAAACAAGATTGAAAAGTAAATAAAAAAAAATACAATACATACAACAAAAACATATTAGATAGGAATTTAAATATGATTACATTATAGTGCAGCAGTATGCAAAAATGTTTGCATGGACAATCATCACTATTATGTTCTTTACAAAATGCATTTCTGTTTGTTGTTTGTCAGGTTTTATGGGAAAAGTGAAGATGCAGGGCAGTTTCTCGACTCCATTCGGACCTTATTTCTTTCAATTAGCAATCTGATGGACAGACCTCTGGATGAAGGAGTTAAAATAAAGGCAGGTTTCACTACATGGATATTGACATTTAGAAGAAGATGTCATTTGTGAATATAGCCATTTGTAAAAGCCACAAATAAAGATTTACACTACTGTTCATAAGTTTGTGGTCAGTAATTTATTTTTATTTGAAAGAAAATAATACCCTTATTGCATTCAGTTGCTCAAAAGTGACAGTAAAGATATTTATAATTCAGATAAATGCTTTTCTATATCAGAGAATCCTGAAAAAAATGTATCACACCATGGTTATCGCACAATTATTAAGTAGCACAAGATTGATAATAATACAAAATGTTTCTTGAGCAGCAAATTAGTATGATTTCTGAAGGATCATGTGACACTGAAGACAATTAGTAAGTTGTGATAGTAATGATGCTGAAAATTCAGCTTTGATCACAGGAATAAATTCTATATATATTTTCTGTTTTTGTTACAGGGAGCAATCCTGAAATATCTTCCCACCATCATCAATGAATTACAGAAGGTCTTTGATGCTGTAGAGCTCAGGTAAAGTGAATGACGTCACATTGATGTTAAAACATCTGTTCTAAGTTTTGTTTTTTTTAAAGCATAAATTGTGGTTACAGTAAGACACAAATACATGTAAATAAATTATCTCATTGCTTCTGATGGTTAAAGTTCCATACCGTCCTCCGATGTTAAAACTACCAGTGTCTTACATTATCAATAAATGGCAAAATGAATGAGATCAGTGTACAAAAAACGAACTAATTTAAAGCTGCAAGCAGCGACGAAAGGGCCCTCACACCCGTGCCACCACCACTCGGTGGCTTTAGGAAAACAGAGCACGGTGGGAAATATGCATTTAAGTATATAAATATAGGAGGACAACATCAGTCATTTGAATTTGCCACACTTCCTGCTACCAGCTTGTGGTGATATGACTATAACTAAATTTTGACATGTAAATGGGAAGTTTGGGGCAGATTGGACATTTTATGCCTGAGTTACAACATCTTCCTGTTTCATGGCGAAACATCGAAATTTGTCAGGCCTTCACGGACACACCCTTCAGCGAAAACTCAAGATCTTCACAATTTAACATCGCAAAGGCCTTAAGATTACACTGACCAAATATGATGTTAATCTTATTAAAGATCTAGGAGGAGTTTGTTAAAGTACAACATTTGGAAATGGCACAAATTTTGCAAAGAAAAAAAAAAATTCTCCACTCCTGTTGGGTTTTCAGATTTTACTTTTTTGTAGGTATTGGGCTGTTACAAACCCGATTCCAAAAAAGTTGGAACACTGTACAAATTGTGTATAAAAACAGAATGCAATGATGTGGAAGTTTCAAATGTCAATATTTTATTCAGAATACAACATAGATGACATATCAAATGTTTAAACTGAGAAAATTTATAATTTTAAGGGAAAAATAAGTTGATTTTAAATTTCATGGCATCAACACATCTCAAAAAAGTTGGGACAAGGCCATGTTTACCACTGTGTGGCATCCCCTCTTCATTTTTATAACAGTATGTGGTCTGGCATTGTCATGTTGGAAAATGCAAGGTCTTCCCTGAAAGAGACGACATCTGGATGGGAGCATATGTTGTTCTAGAACTTGGATATACCTTTCAGCATTGATGGTGCCTTTCCAGATGTGTAAGCTGCCCATGCCACACGCACTCATGCAACCCCATACCATCAGAGATGCAGGCTTCTGAACTGAGCGCTGATAACAACTTGGGTTGTCCTTGTCGTCTTTAGTCCGGATGACATGGCATCCCAGTTTTCCAAAAAAGAACTTCAAATTTTGATTCGTCTGACCACAGAACAGTTTTCCACTTTGCCACAGTCCATTTTAAATAAGCCTTGGAACAGAGAAAACGCCTGCGCTTCTGGATCATGTTTAGATATGGCTTCTTTTTTGACCTATAGAGTTTTAGCTTGCAACGGCGAATGGCACGGTGGATTGTGTTCACCGACAATGTTTTCTGGAAGAATTCCTGATCCCATGTTGTGATTTCCATTACAGTAGCATTCCTGTATGTGATGCAGTGCCGTCAAAGGGCCCAAAGATCACGGGCATCCAGTATGATAACTTCAAACTCTTTGCAATTTTTCTCAGAGAAACTCCTTTCTGATATTGCTCCACTATTTTTCGCCGCAGCATTGGGGGAATTGGTGATCCTCTGCCCATCTTGACTTCTGAGAGACACTGCCACTCTGAGAGGCTCTTTTTATACCCAATCATGTTGCCAATTGACCTAATAAGTTGCAAATTGGTCCTCCAGCTGTTCCTTATATGTACATTTAACTTTTCCGGCCTCTTATTGCTACCTGTCCCAACTTTTTTGGAATGTGTAGCTCTCATGAAATCCAAAATGAGCCAATATTTGGCATGACATTTCAAAATGTCTCACTTTCAGCATTTGATATGTTATCTATATTGTATTGTGAATAAAATATAAGTTTATGAGATTTGTAAATTATTGCATTCCTTTTTTATTCACAATTTGTACAGTGTCCCAACTTTTTTGGAATCGGGTTTACACATGTGTCTACCGAATTTCACACTTGTACGTGAAAAGTAGTTCCGATTTGTTTGTTAGTGTGATCTGCCGATACCAATTTTTGCGAATTTTCTTTCTAAGAACTATAATTGACAACATATACAAACAAAAATTTTCTTTTCTTTTCTTCAATGCAAAGTTTTAATTTCATAAAAAAAACAAAACAAAAAAAAACAGTAAAAAGTCAGTAATAAAATATAAAAAGCTCAAATAAATGCAATAGAATAAAGAGAGCTATGAAACTAAGTTTTTCAGGTAAGAAAAGACTACAGAAATTAAAGTAATCAAATGTAAAATGGCACATTCAGTGTTATTTTACATTGGTTACCTTAATTTCTGTAGTCTTTATTGTAAATATTAATACAGATCAATTCTTACCATTAAACGTATTCAGTCAAGAGCAGAAATGGATTTTCTTTGTCTTTTGTTCTTTGATTAACATGACAGACAGCAGCAGGAATATTGGACTTCTGTCTCTTTAAGAGTTTATGAACGGTGTTCATTGGACCAAATACGGTTACACACGACATGGGTTCACTTTCTTAGCTATTTAACGATTTAAAACTGACTGTGTTGATCTGAATACACGCCAAGATTGCCTGTGCCACTGGTTTTGACATACTTTTGTGTGTATTTGACAGTTTAAAGGCAGTAAGCTGCTCATTTTGGTACTTGTTGTGACTCTGTTTGACTTCCGTCTCTGTTTGAGACTGAGCGTGGCTGAAGTGAAACTGATCCGGGCCGATCATGAGGGAAATCGGTCGATTCCGATCCCTGGCCGATCGATCGGTGCATTTCTAGATTATTTCCTTCAGCTGAGACATTTCAGATGTTGAATTGCTTGAAATATGATTTAAATCACTTCAAAAAGGAAAATGCAGTTAAGTACAACGTACAGCGCAAGTCTGTCATACATGAGAACATTATAATTGTGTTCTTGGGACATGGCTTAATGGTGAGACTTTTGTTTTTGTAATCACTCTCCAAAAATATATACATTTATTTTGATTTAAATGTATCAGCCAATTTATCGGTTACCGGCTTTCAAATATAAAGTGTTATCGGTTATCGGTATCAGCCAAAATGTTCATATCAGTGCATCCCTAGAAATTATATTACCAAGCAAACACTTTCAAAGACATTTTTAACAGTCATCCCTGAATCCATTTTAGACTTTTTATCCAAAGCAAACTTTAAAAACCTTAAATTGATGTTTTAAAGTATTTCAACTTGATATCCGCCTTGAAAATAGCCAAGGAAGCTGAATGGCATTAAAACACCAACCAAATAACAAGTCCTGAAATGTGAAGCTTGTTTTTTTGTTGAAGCACTTGCATGAACAATTGAGTAAAAAAAACAGTTTATTTTTAAGCTTTAAATTATAACTGTCTTTCTACCATTCTCACTGACAGAATAGGTTGGCGCTGTAGATCTTGTGGTAAATTAGTTGACATCTAACAGTCTTGTAAACATCGAATGTTTGAAGACCGGTTTAGACAAATTAATGGTTGTGTATGTCAGTTCTCTATTTTCTTGTCCAAAATCTGACTTACATTTTCTGTACCATGTTAAAGTTTCCACTTTGCATTCCTTGGACACATTTTTTCCCCTTTCTTTCCTTCTCTCACACACACACAGTGTTCAGCTGGCTAAGTTCATCGAGAGCATCCCAGATTTTCAGATGGTGAGGCAGAAGCTGGGCTGTTTGGTGAAAATTGTCGAGAGTAACCTGTTCAAACAGCCAGGTAGGACTTGACATAACATATAATTTTCTCATCCACATCACACTAAATGCGTCGTGCCCAAGCTGTGTGTCAACCCAAACCCCTCATATTCTCTGTTGTGCTTCTAGACTGCAGAGATGTTTTGTTGCCCCTGATCACAGATCAGCTGAGTGGACAACTGGACGATCACTCCAACAAACCTGATCTTGAGGCCTGTGTACAGCTGCTGAGCACTGTACTGGACATGCTGGACTGCAAAAACGTGGTGAGTTATGTGGTAGAACATCCCTTATAACATCTGCCATTTGTAAGGAACCTTATCTTAGCCCCAGACCATCTGATCAGCAAAACCGTAGGCACCAAACTAATTGGCTCGCTTTATGCAGTTTCTGGGAGTCAGAGTGTACAGGTTTTTTCAGTCCACTGAAATTATTGTCTTTTTACATGTTCCCAATAAGTTAATCAGTCTGGACTCCACAAAAAGGATGTCTGTCATTTTTACTTCCTTTGCAAACATTAGAAATATGATTTTTGAAGTATATAGGTTTGGGGACTGGAAGACTTTTTAAATAAAGTCTCTTCTGCTCACCAAGGAATTTACTTGTTCAAAATGCAGTAAAAACAGTAATATTGTGAAATATTATTACGATTTAAAATAACTATGTTTTAACAGATGGCAAGGCTAAATCACTGAAAATAATTAATGAATAAAAAGTTCAAAAGCATTTATTGGAAATAATGTTTTGTAACAATTTAAAAGTCTTTTCAATTCAATGCATCCTTGCTGAATAAAAGTATTAATACCTCTTTAAAAAATGTACCGACCCACACACTGGAAATTATACTTCTACAATGTAAGTGTATAAATTCATGGACACACTTTCATTTGTTGGATGACACAATGTAAAACATTATTGATTGGTTCGTAGTTTTCAACACATTCTTACAGATGATTCAGAGATAATCACAGGTCATTTTTTTCAGCTTTGATGAAGTAAAGATGGTCAGTTGTTGGCCATCTATATAATGCTATTGCAAATTTTATTGATTTGTCACCAAGATAATGTAGAATACATCACAGAAAACCTGATGTTTTAGTTTGCAAGACAAAAAAATGGACGTGCAAGATCAATGAATGTAATACTTTTATTCAGCAGTGACATTAAATTGATTAAAAGTGACAGTAAAGAAGTTTTTAATGTTACAAAAGATATCGATTTCAAAAACATTCTTTACTTTTTAGCTTTCTTTTCATCAAAGAATACGTTAAAATATAGCTGCAAGCAGCAATTATCGGGGTTCAAGCATTTTAAGGCCTTTAAGCACTTGCGCAAAAAGATTTTACATTTTATTTATTAAGCATTGTAACCACTTTAATTATAAAAGGAAAAGATCATTTACAGACAATAAAGGCAATTTATCATTGAAAATGATGGTTTTTAAAGCGTTTTAAGAGTTCTTGAGGTTGGGCCAGAAACCTTGGACTAGTTCGCCAAAGTTGGTTTTTGAAATAATCTCCAATATTTATTGAACGATTCGATGGACAGTGGTGGTCCTAGAGGAAAAGTTGCTCAAAAGTTGTGAGGAGTTCTACCATGTGGTACAAATGTCGTGGGCATACGTGAAAAATTGCACGATAAATTGCTTTACGCACGTAAAAAAAAACGCGAAGACGCCACCCGGTGGCCGATTTCTTTCGAATTTCTCACAGGCCTCTTACGCCTTGAGTCAAACAGGTCCAGAGATTCGTTCTGATCGGCCGCCGTTAACTTTGTCTGATAGCTGCTCAAATTTCAGTGGCCAACGGCGGACACGATGTTTGAGATGCGTCACTGTCCTAATAAACAACAGTGGCCCCTCAGACGAAGACGCTGCATGGCAATTTTCAAGTCGCTCGGACTAACAGTGAAGTCGTTATAGCCGTTTTCATGTTTTTTTCCTGTTATAGTGCCACCAAGTGGCCAGTCGCGGCCCTTAGAGACCGTGAATCAAAGTTTCAACTTTTTTTGGTAATTAGTGACAATCAGACTCCAGAGAATCTCGCTGCACTGATTTGGTTCCAATCGGGCCAAAAACTTAACACGGTTTTAACCAAAATATCAAGCATTGATAACAATAAGAGTTGTTTCTTGAGCAGCAAATCAGCATATTAGAATGATTTCTGAAGGATCATGTGACACTGAAGAGTAATGATGCTGAAAATTAAATTATGTCCTAAAATGTATTCAAATATTTCCCTATTAATTTAGGCAAGTTCTCTTCTGCATCAGCTCAGCTACAGTGTGGTGTCCCTCAAGGGTCAATTTTAGGACCCTTGTCATTTTCATTGTACATGCTTCCCCTGAGCTTTATTTTTCAGAAATACAGCATATCTTACCACTTTTATGCCGACGATTCATCCCCATTATCCCGTCTACAAATTGTCCAAAAAGTAGCAGCCAGGTTTTTATTTTGCTTGATTGATTTGTAAAGCACCTTGGGTTAGCTTCTGTTTCACAATATCACAGTTTTTACTGTATTTTTGAACAAATAAATGCAGCCTTGGTGAGCATCATGGCAGCTACTTTATAAGGAAATGTCTCCTTACACAAAACTATGAGTGACTTGTTGTATGAATACAGACAGGCTGATCTATCAACCATGATGCATTTCACTAGCTTGTTGATATGACAGCACATTTAATATTGGCTGACATTTCAGTTGATATGTATATAAGACAGGCAGATATTTCAGGTCAAACTCTTGTGACTTGTGAGCAGTGCTTTGCTGGAGCAGTTGCATTGCAAATTTCCAAAATAAGGTCATTTAAGGTCATTTTATCAGAGAGAGAGTAGTTTCTGGATTCAGTTTTCACTCATTCAACCACCCTTCAATGCATCTCATTCACCTTTTTATGCTTTCAGGGTCCCACATCCGGTCATGTGAAGTTAATCGTGGACCGTCTCTTGCGGAGGGTCAACCGCACGGTCATCAACCTGAGCTTGGACTCTCCCTTCATAGTAAGACACAAGCATGCCACAAAATGGAGCGTTCTAGAAAGCTTTAGCAGAGATAAATCAGCTTACCTTCCTGCCAAAGCTAGTGTTATTTCGACCGCACAGCGGCGAAGCCCACACACACCTGCTGAAACTCATAACAACAACAACAACAGTCTGCACCACTGAACCTAACTTGTTTATTTCTTCGCCCATGCTCGTGGCTATGAGTTTTCTCAGCGGTGTGGGCAGCACATGTAAAGTTTATTGATTATTCCCTCTCTTCCTCTGGACACAGGGCCACTACCTGGCATGCATGACCGCTATCCTGAAACAAATGGAAGACGCACATTACGCACAATACATCAGCACCTTCAAAACCAGACAGGACATTATCGTAAGTCTTCCGCTCTCTCCGCAGGAACCATCCATCATCGCAGATGCAGAAAGAGCCTTCTGTGCTCCGAGAGTTAAGTTATAAATAATCCACCTTTCGCACAGCTGACTGATGCGACGCATGTGGCTCTGTTCCCTGTCGTCGGTCGAAGTGAGTCAGGGTTTAATAGCAGAACGAGATAAGCGTGTTCAAAGTGCGGCTTCAAATTACCATGTGTTTTTCTTGCTCTGTCATATATGTGCATTGCACAAATGTCATTTGCCGGTCTGCATCTAGTCATAGAATTTCCTTTGCAAGCACATACACGCTCTTAAAGGATTAGTTCACTTCTGAATTCATATTTCCTGATAATTTACTCCATGTCATCAAAGATGTTTATGTCTTTCTTTCTTCAGCTGAAAAGAAATGAAGGTTTTTGAGTAAAACATTCCAGGATTTTTCTCCATATAGTGGAATTCCAGGTTGAAGGTCCAAATGTCAGTTTCAGTGCAGCTTCAAAGAGCTCTACACAATCCCAGGCGAGGAATAAGAGTCTTATTTAGAGAAATGATCGATCATTTTCTGGAAAAAATAAAAATGTATATATTTTTTAACCACAAATGCTCGTCTTGCACTTGCTCACTGCGCCACGTATTACGTAATCATGTTGGAAAGTTCGCTTTGTAGACACTAAATCTAAATCTCTGGTTTTCCAAAGTCACTAGCCACTCAGCATTTTCACTGGCCACAAGTTTGCTGATTGGGAAATTCTGTTTTATATGATTAAAGTTGACTTTGGCATGATAAAATTACTTGATTTTGAGTCATTTTACTTGATTTAGCTAGATTTGAAACATTTTCAATCTTTTAGATGCAGATTGACCACCTAAATCAAAAATACATGGTATATATCAGCTGGTATGTATGGATGGGCAATATGACCATAATATGAGAAATTTTATAATTTTAATTTTTTATAAAGATATTTTTGTTAGGCTATACAAAATGAATTAAAAAAAATGCAAATTACCAATACAATAGCAAACTAAATATATATATATTTGTCAGATACAGTAGGTTTATTTGACGTAAACATTTATTTAACTGTTTGATTAACATTGATGACAGACAGGTATTTAATTGGGCTGTTGAACACATGGATGTAATATACTGACACACATCCAGTTTTTACCCACCTGTTTACGTCCACTTAAGACATAAACGGCTGTATCCACATGAGATACTCCACACGATGAGCATTTTGACATCTGTGTGTATATATATTTTCTATTTAGGCGCAAGGAGAACTGATCGTGCGCGCGCAAGAGAGAGGGCGCATGCGAGAGAGCACTTCTTTGTGAGTCTTTCAGCGCTATTCCGCCTATCCCCCTTTCACTAATTGCACGTTCATCGATAATGAATTGTGATTGAATTGTAATTTTGTGCTACAACAAGCTTGGCTACCTTTGATTAGGCTGTAGGCTGAAGTTATTTCAACCCGCCAAAGTGGCTAGTGGAAGTGGCTTACCCGCCACAGCTGAAATCTACCCGCATTTGGCGGGTGTTATTGTCAAGCCCTGCCTTCAACCTATTGGTCCCTGCTGAAGTCCACTATATGGAGAAAAATCCTGGAATGTTTTCCTCAAAAACCTTAATTTCTTTTCGACTGAAGAAAGAAAGTCATAAACATCTTGGATGAAATGGGGGTGAGTAAATTATCAGGAAATTTGAATTCAGAAGCGAACTAATCCTTGTTGAATTGAACTAATCCAATTCATGTTTTTTGTTGTCTCATCACCAGGATTTTCTAATGGAGACTTTCATTATGTTTAAAAACCTGATGGGCAACGTGTTTCCACCCGATTGGATGATCATGAATCTTCTCCAAATGAAAGTCTTCCTGCGGGCGATAGACCAGTACTCTGATGTTCTCAACAAGTACTTCCTGGAGTCCGCTCACTTCCACTTACAGGTCAGTTTGACGAGGCCTCGCAAAGGGGTTTCAATTATGCAATAATGCTTCAGGCAAGATCAAGATTATATTGCCGGAAATGCAATAGTGTTTCTGGTTGTGCAAACCACCAGTGCTTCCCACTTTTGCTCCTGAAACAACTGCACATTGTAAGCAACTCACCAGAACCGGTTATAGAAAACGTTCGGAGGCCAGTGTTGTCTGATGACAGAGCAAATGACTCTTCTGAATCATTCTTTTGCACAGTTTGGTGTCAGAAAGAAATAATACTTTTATTTAGTAAGGAAGCAATAATTTGTTAGAAAGAGACAATAGACATTTATAATGTTAAAAAAGATTTCCTTTTCAAATAAATGCTGTTCTTTTGAACTTTCTATTCGTTAAAAGAATCCTGAAAAACATCGAGGATGATAAATGTTTCTTTAGCAGCAAATCAGCATGGTTTCTGAAGGATCATGTGACACTGAAGACTGGAGTAATGATGCTGAAAATTCAGATTTGATCACAGGAATAAATTACATTTTTAAAATATGTTCAAATAGAAAACAGTAATTTGAAATTACAATAATATTTCACAATATTACTGTATTTTTATCAAATACATACAGTCTTGGTGAGAGTAAGAGGCATTAAAAAATATACAGACCCCAAACTTTTGAACAGTAGTATAGATTAATTAAAAAACAGCTCAACCAGTGTAATCTGATTCACAAAAGAATGACTCTTATGAATCAAACAAAACTGTGCGGCTTAAATAGCATAGTTACTGACTGGCACACTTTGTGTTTTGTCAGTGGTATTTTTAAAAAAAATTAATGAATGAAATATTTCAATTTTTTTGTTTTAGTTTTGTTGTTTAATATATAGTCATGGCCAAATAGAATGTGAAATAAAGACCAAAAAGGATGTAAAAAATCGTTGTAAACATGCCTTTTGCAGGAATTATGTTAGATTAAATTAAATTGCGTTTCTTTTCAAATGTGCAAAACTACTAAATTAATCGTTAATGTAACCTTTAATGAACTGTAATAGTGCTGATTAAGAAAATAATGAATATTGTCTGTAGATAAAAGACCTGTGTCAAGAGGAAGGTATTGTTTTTCTTTAAACTTCTGAGATAAAAGAGTTCATTTTACTAGCCATACTGTAATTTTCAGAACTCGTACTTCCATCCTAATCCTAAAAACAGCACTGCTGAATCCTTCATTTGAAAAACGCTGCCTTCACAGGCAATTTATAGAACAGGAAGGCATCAAGGCACATTCAGATCTGATGTTTGCACAACATCCTGCCTGCTAAGACCTGCCTACTTAGTTTTGGTTGTTTTTTGAAGGCAGCGTAGATCCTTCAGTCCCGAAGATATCCCACAAACCTGAGTTTGTTGGTTGTAATCAAAATGGCATCTGAGAGAGTGGTTAAAAGAAGTAAATAAATGTAGAATTGTCCAACCTATGATTCGGTTTCAACCAGGAAATGTACATCGATCGTAGTCCATAAATATTTACTCAGTTGTCTCTAAAACTCACTTTAATGTGTTCTAGATCATTAAGTAGGACCATCTAAATCCAGTTATCAGTAACTGAAGTTTATTTAACAAGATCTCGGATCATTTCAGTCTGAACTTAACAGGATCAGAATTGATTTTGTTGGCACATAATCTGTTGAACCCAAAATCAAACCCACAACCACAATGTGTAAGTGTAGTTTCTCATTTAAAATGTGAACAGGGAATTTACATCTTGGTTAAGCGTAAGGGTTTGAAAATAAGTGTAAAAATAGTAATTAAAATCCAATTTCAAATTAACAAACATGATAACAAGACCACAGATAAAAATAAAACATCTATAATTTTCTGTGTGTGAGATTGTGCAGTAGTTATTTGACCTCAGGTTTTATAGGCGCTGTGAATATCTCTGCATGCATCTCTGCAAGTGTGCATGTAATTTTTTTGTTAATGTTAGGGCATTTCTATGAAGCATATGATTGCATGCTCTTATGTAACATGTTTTAATGATGCCCATTTGTGATTATCTTCTGGGAAACCATATGGATTTTGCACCCACGGGAAGCCTTCTGCATTTTAGGCGTTTGGGAAATATCATCTGAACCACTGTTGAAAATAACTCAACAGCTAAACTTTCTGTTGCTTGGTTACCATTCATCCAACACCTTGTGCATCTGAAGTATTTCACCCGCAAGACCTCAGGCAATTAAAAAAAGCAATTGCATTACAGTATATCAATACAAACCCATTTGTTTAAATAATCAAAGTGCGACTATGCCTTACTCATCTGTGATATGTAACCTAACACACAAGGATAATTTAAAAGCAGCGTCCAAGTGGATTTCTAGCTCTGCGTTTGTAATAGTAGAAAGAGGACAATTCTGGTCCTTGAAACCTTGAAATAGTAAATACAAATTTTCCTCAGTAAATCTCCTTTTTTTTCAGTGCAGTTAATATTGTACGGATCCTGCAATGTTTGTGCAGACATAAATGATACCTCAAATTGTGCAGTTTGTTAAAAAAATACTTGGATTATTTTATATATATATATATATATATATATATATATATATATATATATATATATATATATATATATATATATATATATATATATATATATATATATATATATATATATATATATATATATATATATATATATATAATATATATATATAATCATAGGGATGTGAACGTTAACGCATGCGATTAATTCAAAATCCGGAAGCATGTGAAATTGTGTCATACATCACGTCACGCAATTAGATGATCTTACATTATATTATATTATATTATATTATATTATATTATATTATATTATATTATATATATATATATATATATATATATATATATATATATATATATATATATATATATATATATATATATATATATATATATATAATATATAATATATAATATATAATATATAATATAAATAATCATATGCATATATGCCCTATACAATATGCATATAAGAATACTATGATAATACCATGGAGCATGTCTTAAACATAGTAATATCATGGTAGTTTTAGGCTTTCATTTTTTTCTAGAATCTAAATGATAATGAGACTAAAACTTTCCAAAGTGCCAGTTTGAAGTGCAGGATATTTCTGTACACAGATGTTTTGGAGTCACACAAATTTTTAATATTTGCCATATTATTATGATATTTTTATGTCCTTTTTGTACTTAGGAAATTGTTTTGCAGTGATGATTTTTCTGTTGTTTTTCCTCAATAGCTTTGGACTAGCTACTTTCACCTGATTGTTGCCTTCCTTACCCACAAGTCCTTGCAGCTGGAGTCCTTCTCGCTTGAGAAACGAGACAAGATTCTCAACAAGTGAGTGAGAGACATTGTTCTGTATATACTTGAGTTCAAGTGTTTTGTTTTGTTCATTCGTTTTAAAGCCTGAAATTATATTAAACTTGATTAAATTGTGTTCCTAAAAATGTAAACAGGTATGGAGACATGCGGAAAAGCGTCGGCTTTAAGCTGGGAGATATGTGGCAGAATCTTGGTAAAAACCTTTTTCCTGTGCCTCTTATCTGTTAGAGACAGTGACAATTGCAGAAGCTTCAAGTGTAGAGAGGAAGGGTTCCTAAGGACTCTTATTTTTTTTTTGTTCAAATTGCTTTTTATAGAGAGTAAAATCACTACTGTACTTTTTGTATGTAATGGCTAAGGCAAAGTGCGTATTGACATATTGAAAAAATTGAAAATAACATTTTGGCTATTTTGGGACATTATTGGGTGTATGTGTCACTTCCAGGCCCAGAGAAGTTGAAGTTCATCCCTGCAATGGTGGGGCCGATCCTGGAAGCCACGTTAGTGCCTGAGCCTGACCTGAGGAAAGCCACCATCCCCATCTTCTTTGACATGATGCAGTGTGAACACCATTTTAGCAAACCCCAAACCTTTCAGAAGGTGAGGGTCATTACTTTGATAACTTCTGTTCCAAAACCTGTTGCAAAACGTTTTCCACCTAGGCAGCATATTATTTAGGCATCATGCCTATGTAGGCTCCTACATGATGGTCAGAAAGTTTAATGATACATTTATGTGCTTTGCAGTTTGAGAATGAGCTAATCACAAAACTGGACCAGGAAGTTGAAGGAGGCCGTGGTGATGAACAATACAAGATTTTACTGGAAAAAATGTGAGATCTTTCTCTTCACTTACACTCTTAAAGATAAAGGATCCAAAAGGAGTTTTTTGCAGAGATGCCTTAGAAGAACCAACTTTGCTTCCCCAAAGAACATTTCAATAAACCGTTCTTAAAATAACCATATGTTTCTTAGAGTAAAGAATATTTTAAAATTCTAAAGAACCTTTTTCCACTATAAAGAACCTTTTGAGGAATTGAAAGGTCCTTCAAGTAACCATAGATGCCAATATCTTAAAAATAAAGGTTCTTCATTGGTTCTTTTAAAGGGGACCTATAATGCCCCTTTCACAAGATGTAATATAAGTCTCTGGTGTGCCCAGAATGTGTCTGTGAAGTTTTAGCTCAAAATCCCCCACAGATCTTTTATTATAGCTTGTTAAATTTGCCCCATTTGGGTGTGAGCAAAAGCACGCTGTTTTTGTGTGTGTCCCTTTAAATGCAAATGAGCTGCTGCTCCCGGCCCCCTTTCCAGAAGAGGGCGGAGCTTTAAAGGCAGGAACACACCAAGCCGACCGACGGTCAGCCGTCGGGCAGTTTTTGTTTGTTGGCCGACTAAGTTTTCTCAGTGTGTTCCGCACCGTCGACTGAAGTTGGTCCTCGTCAGTTTTTTTCCGGCTGATTCGATATGTTGAATCACCGTCGGTCTGTCGAGCCATCTGATCATTCTGATTGGCTGTTCAACTATTGCCACCTGCTGGTTCGGAAAGGCATTTCTTCTTACGCAGGTGCAGAACGGACGTGCTACTTTCGACACAGACGCTGCCGACGTGAGCCAATCCCGCAGTCTGCTTTCATCGCCGTCGGCTTGGTGTGTTCCTGCCTTAACAGCTCATGTTTCGGTTGCTCAACAACAACAAAGCTGGAGAATCTCACGCAGCCAAAAGTCAGTAACGGTGTTCAGCCTTACATTGTTCAAACCGGAGTCGACACTGATGGAGAGACTCAGGAAGAAGATACAACTTTTAGAATGAAACTGGACATTTCTGAATGGTTAGTGGATAAATTGATGTAGTTGCTGTTGATTCAACTCATCCACTAGCATGTGCCGTCATGTTCATCTTTTGTGCAAAACCAGCATTGAATTGACCCTCGTTTGTGAAGCAGTCCAGTGACGACAACACTCCACCACAACAACTCTTCTTTTTCTCTAAAGCAGCCCAACATGGCCTCACCCCCTTTGTTGCGTGTTCTCGGGGGCGGGGTTTATGTAAATTTTAGGGTTAGTGATGTCACCAACCCGGGAAGAAGCTTGTTGTAGTCCCAACCAGCAGTTTGTTGTAGTCCTTAAACAGAGAATTTTTAAAAGAAAATATCTCCCTTTGCATTGAACTTTGAGCGTCTTAACTTTGCAGATGTTGTTTATGGTCAAACATCAACATTACACACTAACTAAAGTTACGAAAGTGAAATCATAATCAACCACCCCTTTAAGAACTGTTTACTGAAAGATTCCTTCTTTAGGGAACAAAAAATGGTATTTCTATGGCATCACTGTGAAAATCCCCTTTTGGAACCTTTAATTTTAAAAGTGACCATGTGCTGCCACTCATACAATATTTTTGATTGCCTTGTGCTTCTATTCTTTCCTGTATTTTATATTTTTTGTAGTTTTGGTGCCTGTCTCTATATCTCTGTTTGTGTGTGTGTCCAGACTGTTGGAGCGCTGTCAGCGGCATCGGTATCTGAGTCAGTCTGGTAAAGAGTTGGCTCTGCTATTGAGTAGCCTGCTGGAGAACCTGCTGGCCTACCGCACCATCACCCACGACGAGAGCCCTGAGCTCCGCATGAGCTGCACCGTCAACGTCCTGGTGAGAACCGGACCCCTGTGAACCCTAACGCATTCTTTATCATGTGCTCATCCTGCTGAGAAGATCAGCGAGGACTAGCGGTTTGGTGCTGGTCTAGTATTGTGAACCATACTTTTCATCAGCAGGACTCCCAAATTTGTCACAACTGAAACACAATAATATATAATTTAATAAGAAGAGTTACACTGACCTTTTAAGATTTTGTTTACATATATCTTGTAAATATATATGTTTTGCTATTTTATTAAAAGGTTTTCACAGGTAATTCACTAACAGTTATAATTTTAACAATATTTCAAGTGAAATTGATGAGATTTGTTCTATTTTGAATCTAATCTTTATTTGTAAAAGCCATAAAGTTAATTATATTGATTTTAAAGTTAAGGATTCATTAATTTGAATATACATTAAACCAAACACTATCATAACATCTTAGTTGATAATTTAGTATACTTGATTTTTAACAAACATAGTGACAGTAATGTGTTGGTAGTGACCACATCACATTACAGAATTTTAACTTGCATACTAAAACATATTAAAATACGAATGATTTGCATAACTGTACTAAAATTGTTTATTTCCCCCAAATAAATGATTATGCATTTTGTCACTACCAAAACAATGATGTCACTACCGAAACGTCACCCCATGTTTTGGTCATGACTGTTTCGGTTGTGACAATTTTAGATACTTTTGAGCCTAGCTCAGAGATGCTAATCACATGGTTAGCTAGCACAGTTCTGAACAGTTGTACACACAACTTTATGGAATATCACCCAAAAAACAACTTAAACTTCATATTTTATTACATAAAGTTTCATGATTTACAAAGAAAATATAAAACAAATAGAACTTTACTTTTTAAAAAAATCAAAAAGATATTTTTAAAAACAACAAAGGAATTAAATGCAAAAGTTATTTTAATATCATTTTCACAAGTTGAAATTTACGGGTTAGGGTTTCGGTACAGCCACATCCCGATTGAAATTCCCAATAATTAATGATTTTATATATATTAAGCTTACTGATATTTTAAACATTATTGTGAGTTTCAATAGATAATAGAAGGATATTAGTAAAAATCAAAGATTTGAATGCTTGAATGCTTTTTAAATGTGTTTTTTGGTTGTGGGACAGCAGTTTGCACCAATTCTGTACAAATTTAGTATTAATTAATTGTGTTTTAATTTTTTTTTTATTTAATGAATTAAACATACTTAATCACTAGAAATAAATAACCTGTTAAACCCATATTATGTAAACTTTCTCTTTATAACAGAACCTTTTTGGCATAAAGCATGCTTTAAAATTGAGTCACAAATCCTAGGGTTCAATGTATAGAACCCCATTGAACCTTTTTCTGAGAATGTAGTTATATTCATATAATCAGGAATAAAATATATTTATAGGTTATGGTAAAAGTCACCTGTATCTTCTCTCTCATGTCCACAGAACTTTTACAAAGAAAAGAAAAGGGAAGATATTTATATCCGGTAAGTGTGCCAGATGATTGAAAGTCATTGGCTTGTTGATAGCACATTGACACACACATGAATCTGTATGTTTTGTGGTCTTTCTTTAGATATTTGTACAAGTTACGTGATCTACATCTGGCCTGTGAGAATTACACAGAGGCTGCCTACACCCTGCTGCTGCATGCTGAACTTTTGGAGGTTTGGATGTAAAATTATTAAATATATTATATATATATATATATATATATATATATATATATATATATATCACACACTAACAGTCAAAAGTTTCCATGCTATAATTTACCATTTTTTCTTCCCCTACACTGGAAATAACAGTTGTAAGTATAAAAAGTATGCAGTGACCAAAAGATGAAGCAAATTAAAACTTATTTTTGAGCTTTTTGAAACTATATGTTCTTTGAGCTCCTTTTCTTTCATTATCTGGTCTAATCATCCATAAAAAATGCTTTTAATTAAAATGTTACTTTTGTAAAAAAAAAAAAATGCATATGTCGTTTACAGTAATTTTAAACATTTAAGCATGTAGGCATGTGACGCTATCACATTTTTTAATTATATTGCAAAAACATTAAAAATGAACGAACTTCAGTGATGTCCTCTTAGTAACAAATTTAATGACTCTTCAAATAACAAAATGAAGCATGAACATTTGAAAGGGGTCCTTGATTATGATTTCACTTTTTTAACTTTAGTTAGTGTGTAATGTTGCTGTTTGAGCATAAACAACATCTGCAAAGTTACGACGCTCAAAGTTCAATGCAAAGAGAGATATTTTATTTGACAGAAATTGCTTTTTAAGGACTACAACAAATGGCTGGTAGGGACTACAACAAGCTTCTTCCTGGGTTAGTGACATCACTAACACTATAATTTACTTAAATCCTGCCAACTTATGACAACATAAGTTATAACCATAATTAAACTAAACTATACCTGTTCTATCTTCATGCAGAAGATATTCTCTGGCTCTGTAGGATCTTACAACAGTTCTCACATGAGCGATTTATAGATTATCATGACAGAATATGCCAATCAATGACTTTAAGATACATAAATTCATCAACTAACCGTTCAGAAACGTCCTGTTGCATTCTCCATGTTGTCACTTCTTCTTAAGTCTCTCCATCATTGTCTGACTCCGGTTTGAACATAAAAGGCTGAACAGTTTCAGACATTTTCAGTGAGTCTGCGTGAGGAAATCAGAGCTGTAAACATGAGCTCTTGAAACTCCGCCCTCTTCTTTAGAGCAGCAGCTCATTTGCATTTAAAGGGACACACACAAAAACAGAGCGTTTTTGCTCGCCCTCAAAAAGTGACAAATTTAACATGCTATAAAACATTATTTGTGGGGTATTTTGAGCTAAAACTTCACATACACATTCTGGGGACTTATTTTACATTTTTGTAAAAGTGGCATTATATGACCCCTTTAAATACAATAAAACCATACACAATAAAAACGTATTACAGTTGTAAACAATTGTTTCTAACAGAATGCAGAAGATCAAAACTATGCTCAGAATTAAGAACAATACAGCATTTTCAGCCAATGTCTAAATATCTTTTCTAGGATGGCATGTTTTAGTCCAGATTAAATAGTAAAAATGTATGTGAACGCAAAACTTTGAAAATAAGTTTTAAGTCTAAATATGTATGTATTTGTTGTTTGATAAACACCATAACGAATGCAAAAATCTGAATTGCTGTTTGAAACAAATGATACAAATGAAATATTATGACATTTAAAGAGATTTTATTTGCATTTATTCAAAATTTTTGAAATAGTTTATTATTCAATGACAAGGATGCCAGTAGTTTTTTGATATGACATGACTTTTGTTCTGTTTTTCAAACAAAGTTATCTAAGGATGTCATCTGTTTGCTTTGGAAAAAAACTAATCAAAGTCAGTTTTTATCCTCCAAATCTTTATAAATGCCAAGCATTTGCTCCTGTCACTCCCCAAAATCTCATTGTTCTGCTTAACTTAGTTTGTTTGCATTTATATATCTGCACTGAGAAACACATTGCTCTTGCAGTGTGCTGGTTAAAGTTGCGGCATAGTTTGGTGATCACTGCGATTAGCATGACTGAATTGTGCAATCTCTTTCTAGTGGTCCGACAAGCCATGTGCGCCCCACCTGATCCCACGGGATGGAGCTCAGGGCTGGACGCAACAAGAGCTAAAGGAAAGACTTTTTCAGGAAATCATGTGCAATCTGGACAAGGGCAAAGTATGTACATCTAAATCTAATGACAACACTTCAATTTGAATGCATTTTACATGCAATTCACACAGTTTTTAGGGTAATACAGCTGTAAAGAACAGAATTAAATGTAGAATTCCAGTCTTCAGTGTCACATGATCCTTCAGAAATCATTCTAATATGCTTATTTGCTTTCAAAAGTCTTGTAATATAGCACACAGGTGTATGGACATAATTCATATTGTTTTTGGACACTGTAAGGGAGACGGATATTTAGTAAACTGTTCCTCAAAGAAGTAAGAATAAACACGGCAGGTGTGTTACTGTCAACACACTTTCTCATATGTTGTTTGTTTGTTCTTTCTCCACAGATGTGGGAGAAGGCCATCGAGATGGCCAAACAGCTTGTTAAACTTCACGAAAACCAAATGTTTGATTTCATAGAGCTCAGTCAACTGCTGGTAAGACAGACGTGACAGAATTGCCTCTTGTTTCTTTGTAAATGTGATCTGAAGGTAACGCCGCCGACAAACCTCCCCTGAGCTTCTGTCAGAACAGGAGATGCTCTGTGATGTACAAACATTTTAGCGAGACAAACCTTGAGCTCGTCTCGATTCAAGTACTTCTTATTTATTCACGTTCTGGGTTGGTAATCCATAACCCTGTCTGCTGGGTAGCAGCCGTCACTCTGCTCAGGAAATAAACATGGCAATTTGCAAGCAAGAGGAGGAAGGAAGCTCTGGTGTGATAACAGCTACTGTAGCAGTTACACACTCTCCTCTCAGTTCTGCCTTTGGCTCTGTGAAGTTCTCACTTGGCAGCTGACTTTAATTAGATCGGAGAAGTTTGCTGTTTGTGCCGACGAATTGGGTGGACACCTGATTCAACTTTTCTGTCCTGTGGGGCATAAAATGTGCCGTACATTAGTTAGGGTGGATTCAAGGTAAATTGGGACAATTTTTGCCTTTGAGATGACTGTAAAAAAAAAAAAAAAAAAGAACCTTATATTCCTCATTTCTTGTTTGATTTGAAACCATTTTATGGAATGTACAGTAATTAATACCAAATCTTAAGTATGTAGAACACTTGAATATTATGAATATTATGTCATCTTTTACTCATTCTCATGTCATTCCTCTCCTAGTTTTATTTTTTCTTTATCAGCAGAACGCACAATGTGATATTTAGCTGAATGTTCAGGCTACATTTAAAGGTGACATATTATGCTTCTTTTTACAAGATGCAAAATAAGTCTCTGATATCCCCAGAGTGTGTATGTGAAGTTTTAGCTCAAAATACCCCACAGATAATTATAGCATGTTAAAATTGCCTTTTTTGGGGGTGAACAAAAACGTGTCGTTTTTGTGTGTCCCTTTAAATGCAAATGAGCTGCTGCTCCCGGCCCCCTTTC